>NC_064850.1:46710387-46925387 GCF_024139225.1 Suncus etruscus | reverse complement strand
ACTGACACACGACCCGGAGGTGCCAGAATGTTGCCAGCGTGCCTGTTGCGCCTGCGCCGAGCATCCCTGAACGGTCCTCCAGGACTCCGGAAAGATGCTGCCAGAAATCACTTGGTTTCTCAGAGGGATGGTGCTGGGCTGCTGTGTCTTTTCTTTGATCACCATGTTCGGGTCCATCAGGCAAGGCCATGAAAAGCAAAGGACCCACCATGAGCATCACCACCTACAAGCACCAGGCCAAGAGCTCAGACACCTGGCATGGGAAGCCAATGCCAACCTCCAGTCCAGTACTTCAGTCTACTGCATGGTTCTGGTAAGTCCTCAAGATCTGCTGCTCTGGGCTGCAGTGAAGGACTCGTGGATCACACACTGTGATAAGGCAGAATTCTTCAGTTCCGAAGACGTAAAAGAGTTGGAGTCGGTGAACGTGAATGTGAGTGAACCTTGGTTAGTGATGAAGGCTGCCTACAAGTACGCCTTCGATCATCACCAAGAAGACTACAATTGGTTCTTCCTGATACTCCCTGATACTTTCGCTGTGATTGAAAACCTAAAGTATTTTTTGTTAACAAAGGATCCTGCACAACCTTTCTATCTGGGCCATGCTATAAAATCTGGAGAGCTTGAGTATATAAGCGTGAACGGAGGAATTCTCTTAAGTCGAGAAGCAGTGAGAAGACTCAATAGCCTTCTGATAGACCCTGAAAAGTGTCCTAAAAGAAGAGGACTTTTTGGGTCCTTACCTGGAGATATGCAGCTGGCTTTCTGCCTGAAATATACTGGAGTATTAGCAGAAAATGCAGAAGATTCTAAAGGAAAGGATGTTTTTAATACCAAAAGTGTAAGGCTGCTTATTCAAGAGGCAATGCCGCATCATGGCAACAAGGTAATTGAAGGATGCTGTTCAGATATGGCTGTGACTTTCAGTGGACTGTCTCCTAACCAAATGCATGTGATGATGTATGGAGTATATCGGCTCAGGGCATTTGGGCATGTTTTCAAGGATGAGTTGCTTTTCTTACCTCCAAATGGTTCTAACAGTGACTGAGAAATGAAAAAAAAAACTTGTTTGTGATGACTAAAGAGAAAGGGTGTTATCTTTTTTGTAGTACAAGGACATATGTTCAACAGCCATATTTTTACCTTTTTTTTTTTTTGTCCTTTAGTCTAATTTGGTGGTAGTAGTCAAATTGCATACTAAAGTTGAGTAGTGTCTTTGGAAACAGAATTGCCTTAAAACATGAACTTTCCAAGTGTGTTAAAATGCCTTTGAGAGTTATAATTTTGCAAATAAAATATATATAGATATTTTTGTGATAATGTTTTAATTTTAATGTTCATACATTAAAAACCTGGTACTTTTCTCATTAGTTACACAAATGATTTCTTTGTTAGATTTCTAACATATGTGAATGGGTCTCTAGCTGTGAGTTTGTGATTTAAATAAAACTCAATTGTGTGTTTCTTTTGGGAAAAAATTATATAGTAGGTACATTTTTTTTTTTGCAGAACCTCACTCAGAAGAGTTTATGGTGATAGGGATCAAACTGGAGTTCCAGTAGATGTTCCACCTCCTAAGCTATCTCCCCAGCTCCTGCATTTTCATTCTAACATGTACATTAAAAGCCAAAAACCCTTCTACATGCTCAATAAAATAGTTTATCCTTTTAACTGCATTACTAAATTTGTAAGGAAGTAAGACAAATTTCTAACTTCCAAAAGTAAAGCACAATTCTGAGCAAAAAATTTCTTGGGGCTGTAGTGGTAGCACAGCGGTAGGGCTCTTGCCTTGCACATGGCTGACCCAGGACGGACCTCAGTTTGATCCCTGGCATCCCATATGGTCCCCAAGCCAGGAGAGATTTCTGAGTGCAAAGCCAGGAGAAACTCCTGAGTATCACCAGGTGTGGTCCAAAAAACAAAAAACAAAAAAGAAGAAATTCAGTCCAAACAGGTGATTGTCTCTGGTAAATTTAAATTCCCAGTTTTAATAGTGGCTTGTTTTCAAATAAATGGTAAAGAAAAAAGAAATAACAAATGTGAAAATAAAACAACAAGTCAAAGCAGGTTCTCAAAAAAATATATAGAAGTAATTGCTATCAAGAAAGTACAAAAGAAATAGGTAATGTATTAACCTACATATGATGTCATATAGTTGTAAAAAATGATTCAAAGTTAGTTAACTTTTTTTAGCTTATTCCTTTTTTCAATATATTTTTATTTAAGTAACATGATCATATTTGGGTTACAGTCATAACCAGAACACCCCCCTTCACCAGTGCAACATTACCCCCTCCCCCCTTTCCATCCCCTACCTGTATCTGAGACAGGCATTCTACTACAGTAATTTGTTTTTAAGTTCAGTAAGTTGTATTTTTTTTCCTTAAAGGATAAGAGTAAAAAAATATAGTAAAGGTGTGATAGTGGCAATCGCCAATGTTTGCATTGGAGAAAATGGAAAAAATGGAAAAAAAAAATCCTTGACCTGATTACAAAAAGGCCTCACCCCATAAGTTTATTGGCATAAAACAGACTCTGGGTTCCAGGCATACCAGTCTATCCAACTCCAGTCATTCTTAAGGTCCCGGTGAAACTTTTTCACACTTTAGCTATTGTTGGTATCAGACTCTTATATTTAAAGACTCTGGATTCTGTGCATTTCTCTCATTGATGTCAGGCTGATGTGGAGCATCCTCTAATTTCAGCATATCATTAAATGCAGAGCGATCTGCCCTGCATGCAGACTGCTGCTGAGTCGCCTGGGTGTTGGGAGCACTCTTTAGAGTAAGTCAATGCCAAAGCAGTGGTAGGTCTTCTCTGGTAGAGGCTTGGATCCTGGTAATGTTAAAGACAATTGTGGTTGTTTCCATAGATGGTATCCATTGTTCAGGTGTGTGTGGGCGATGCCCATTCTTCTGAGGCCTGAGCCAAATTATTATGCCAATGTTCAGGGTAAAAGGCCTAATTACATTACCAAATTTGTGTTCCCATCTCTATTAGATAAGAACTTGTTTGCATATGTATTATTTTCCCATTTTAATGTGCCTATGCAAAAGAGAAGCAATGCCACAAGATATTGTTGGTGCATCTGGGGGCCAATGAATAAAGTCCAACATTTCCCGTAACTTGGTATAAACGTGAAATCTATACAGAGTTACTCTTATACTAGTATTGCTTATAAAACAGATCTCACAAGGGGAAAATCAAACAATCAAATAACTAATCTAGTGGGCAAAATTGTCACAAAGTTAGTTAACTTTTTAAAAGCAGTACACAGCACCCATCGCCTTAGAGAAAGAAAGTTATTAACTTGGGGCCAGAGAGATAGTACAGCGGTAGGGCACTTGTCTTGCACGCTGCTGACCTGGGATGGATTCAGGTTCAATTCCTGGTATCCCATATGGTCCCCCGAGCCTGCCAGGAGCGATTTCTGAGCACAGAGCCAGGAGTAATCCTGAGCACCACCGGGTGTGGCTAAAAAAGGTTATTAACTGGTTTACTTGCTTTAGCAAACACTGATCATTTAAATGATAAACCACTTGAATTTTTTACTTCCAAAATTAAAACATTACCACCTTTTATTTTTATTTTGGTTTTGGTTTTTGGGCCACACCTGCTGACACTCAGGGGTTACTCCTGGTTATGCACTCAGAAATCGCTCCTGGCTTGGGGGACCATATGGGATGCAGGGGGATCAAATCACGTTTCAGTCCTAGGTTATTGCGTGCAAGGCAGAAAGGCTGACCTTTCTTTTCTGGACAGATAATACTTGCAGCCTGTAACATGCATTTTTTTTAACAAACTCTCCTTCTGTGAATGGTTTCCCTGCCTTAGCAATCATCTCACTAACCATGTAACTAGCTTCGACTGATGCAACATTCTCTTTGGTTGCTTTCTTGAAGAAATCTTGTTGCCTCATTAGGCATGCTTTAAGACTGGCAACCCGCTTGGCTCTCTCACTTCCTTGATATTTTGCACATTCCTCAGCATGTTTAGTTGAACAATGGCGTTTCAAGTTGTATTCCTTGTGCACTGCAACTTTCTCTGAGCAAGTAAGACATGTGGGGATGCCCCTGTGCTCAACAAAGAAATACTGCGTCTCCCACTTTTCCTGAAATTGTCTGTGCTTGTCATCAATCTTTCTCTTCACTGCAGGCTTTGATGAAGTTATGATGAAGGTATGACAAAATCTAATTCTGTAATAAACTTCTCTCCCTTCTCTCCCTTAGGCCTCCGATAATGCAAGGGACAGCGGGAAGGAGCAGCGGAAATGACGTCTGCGCTAGGCGCAAAGTATTCGCGATTATTTGCTTTCTGAATATTCGCAATAAAGAATCGCATTAGTAAGGGGAAAAAATCACATTAGTAAGGAAAAAATCGCATTAAACATTTGCATATGGGGTATGTGAATGTTTAATGCAATTTTTTCTTACTAATGCGATTTTTATTGCAATTATTCGGTAAGCAAATAATTACGAATACTGGGATATTTGAAGGCCAGTCGTGGGCCACAAAATGTTGTACAGAGGGCCCAAACAGCCCGTGGGCCGGGAGTTTGAGACCCCTGCATTATTGTTATAAAAGCAGGTCAGGGAGGCAATTCAGTGGTCATAGATAGCTCAGTGCTTCACATGAGCTAGAACCCAATTTTGTATCCAAATATTATGTGACTTCCCAGAACTATCAAGTATGCCCTGAACACTATAGGGGTGGCCCTGGTGGTCCCTGGTAGCACAAGACCTGCACAACTCCACATCCTTTGTCCCAAGAGTTGCACCATCTGGCCTGTTGGCAAAGGTCAGTAGGAGTGGCCTTCAGAGCACCTGTGACCACTTAAATTTCAAAGCAATCAAAAAGCATCCCAGATTACACATTATAATGTCAGTCCAGTGACAACTTATATGTACTGAATATATCTTATGAGTATTTTGGTATATTTCTACTAAAATATGAGTATACCAAAATAGAAGTAATATAAGGAACATTATAAGGAAGGAATGAATGGAAAATGCAACAGATTCGTTACATTGTCAAACTCCAAAAAAAAGGGGATCAAAGAAAACCACAAAACAAGATGCAAGAGACAGCAAGTCTTTATCAACATGTTATGAACAGAGGTCATGTTTTAAAAATAAAATTTTCATCTCAGCAAAAGATAGGAAGGTATAAGTTTATAGACCAAACCAGAATGAATGGTCTTGAGTGCATATTCTGCTGATGCAAGGGCAAATGCTGAAAAGGAAGAACTAATTAATTACGAAAGACTAATTAATTGGATAAAAGACAGGTGATGGAGGCCTTAGAAGCTCAACAAATTAACACTTTTCCAAGATTCTACTACCAGAACTGCCAAAACTCTCCCATTATTTATTCACAACTCTCATTCAAATAGTTTCCAAAATTAACATGATAAACAAACCTACTTCTAGAACAACTCACTATCTGTGTAGACTAATGTTCTGTAAAATAAAAACACTTTTCAGGTTTTATCCCACCAGACTGATCTTCTCCAATCAGATACCAATAGATCCAACAAGTCCCACTATCAAGGGATGTCAGGGCTTCTCCTCGTCTGTGCAGAAACTTCCTCCATGTGCATATACACACATCTTATCATCTAATGACAGAGTTATGTTTTCCCTTCAGTAGCAAAATTCCCAGAATATTCTGTGGTATGTCTCAGTTCCTCCAAACCACACTCATGTCTCCTCTCTCTGAATCTCTTGTGTTTACAATTTACACCACAGGGTTGAGCTCTTAATTTTATTGTTTGTGTTACTCTCTAGTCTTGTGTCACTCATATCTATTGTAAATAACTGAAAAATAACAGATGTACATGGATTATTTTCTGTTCATGTGTGCCATAATGCAAGAGTCACAGTGCCCTGTTCTCCTTGCATCTACATGGCGAACAATTGCACAAGTCTGAATTACTGCTGGTTAACCTGACTAGAATCTTCAACATCCTCTCTTGGGAATGGCTCTGAACAAAACACAGAACTAAGAGCATCTTGTATTTCTGAGTCACTTAACCTTTTTAGGATGATCTCATTGAACCCAAAACCAGATAACACAGAGAGAACTGATAAAAGAAAGATAGGGTCTTGCCCTCTGCTCATATTTCCATTCAAAAAATAGAAAATGAATTATGGGGTTCTAAAATCTAAAATGTTCAATTCGCCCACAAGAAAAATATGCATATTAAAATTCAATGTTTATTCTAAAGATTGCTCCTGATGCAATTTAAAATCCAGATGAGTCACAAGTTTATAATAATGTTTAATTCAAGGACCAAAAAAAGTCAAAGGTCAGCTAAGAACAGAGAAACTACCCATTGATATGCAAGATTCTTCCCCCTAGTAGTTCCCAATGTCTCTTCTTGTGACATTATCTTGAGTTATGCAATTGATGATGAATTAATTTAACATCAACTAGTTAAACCTTAACATATTTTATTAAGAAAAGTATTAGCTGAATTGCTAACTATTGTCAATCTTGAAAAAATATTTTGCAGTAGCTTCCTACTTCATCTTGTAAGAATTCTTTTATATAGACTAATGTGAGATCATTTGCTTATAAAAGGGAATTTCAGAGGAAATCACCATGACAGAAATATAGGAAGCTCCTTGCTTTTTTGCTCTAAAGAGGAAGAATAGACAATCAAATAGAAGATAGGCTAATGAGAGGGTCCAACAATTTGGAGGGAAACTTACAGTAGGACAACCAACACAATCTAAACTAAAGGGGCATGGAGGTGAACCCCATGACACTGGACAGTAGGTAGATAGAGAGAGATGCCTGGAGTCCAAAATGAGAAACAGAGTGCCAATGTCCAGTGGCATTCTTCACAAAAATAGAACTAAAACAGAGGGACATGTGCCTGGGATCACAAAAGACCCCACATAGCAAGAACATTCCTAGGGGCAAAGACCAAAAGTGAAAATAATCATACCCCTCTGACTTCAAACTAGACTACAAAGTGATAATAATTAAAACAGCACAGAATTGGAATAAACACAAGCACAATAAAGAAGGATATAGACTTAAGAGCCCCAAAGTAACATTGCATATATACTTTACATCAAAGGAACCAAGAACCTAGATAATTTCTTCAGTGTGGGGGGAAATGAATAGTTCACATGCAAAAGGCTAATACTAAAATGCTATCTGAACCCATGTTCATAATTGATTCAAAATGGATTAAAGTGGGAATAGACACTAGAGCTATGAAATACATGACAGAGAATATAGGTGATACATCCCTTCATATCAGTCTTTGGGGAGCAGTTCCAATGGTAAGGGAACAACACAAAATTAAACAAATAGAAGTACATTGAGCAGTAGCTTTAGAAATTGCATTAAAAAAAAAAAGTAAAAAGGGGCCGGAGAGATAGCATGGAGGTAAGACGTTTGCCTTTCATACAGAAGGCCATTGGTTTGAATCCCGGCATCCCATATGGTCCCTTGAGCCTGCCAGGAGTGATTTCTGAGCGTGGAGCCAGGAGTAACCCTTGAGCGATGCCAGGTGTGATCTCCCCCCCCAAAAAAAGAAATTGCATCAAAACCAAAAGTCATCCTATTTAATGGGAAATAGAAATTTTCACATCATACAGCTTAACCTGATAAAGGGTTAATAATCAAAATAGATAACTTGTAAGTGCTAACATTTAAAAAAAACTTAAAAGCAAGCAGAGAATAGGCATTTCTACAAAGAAGACATATAGACACAATGCAGGCACATGAGGAGCAGAGATAGTACAGGGATTAAGGAATATTCCAGGCAAGTGACCAACCCTAGCTCAATCTTTGGCACCACATGATCCCCTGAAAACCACCAGCAGTCCTAGTCATCCCCAGCAGTCCTAGTGATCCTCAGTATTCCAAGGCCTGAGCAATGCTACACTGAACTGCCTGTCCAGTTGGCCAAGAATTGCCATAAGGGAACTCTAGGCCCTGAGCAATGCAGAAAAGGGTCCACCATGAGGGCACATAAAAAGATGCTCAGTATTTTTTTTATTATTTGAGAACAGCAACCTCACAGTCATTAAAATAGCTTTCAATCAACAGACAATAAAAGCAGAGGCCTGGGAGAAGACGTGGAAAGAAAGGAGTCATTATATACTGTTGGTGTGAATGGAGATGATGGGCCTTTGTAGAAAGCTAGTTGGAGAGTCCTAAAATTAGAAACAAAAAGTCCGCCTGTTGTTCTATTTGCCCACTTCTAGGTACTTATCCTCAAAATATAAATACATTCATACACCTTTTCTTAAAGCCCATGTTCTCTCTTAAGCACATATCTCAATTGCTTGTCTCAATGTTTCTCTGCTTGCCTGCTTCCACTCTGGAGAAGCCCATGTTCTCTCTTAAACACCTTCCTCTCTTTCTCTTTCTCAGTCTCTGTCTCTCTTTGTATCTCTCTGTCTCTCTTTGTATCTCTCTGTCTCTGTTTCTCTCTCTCTCTTCTCACATCTTTCTTTTTTCCTCACATCTTTCTAAGCAAGTTTCACTCTAAAACCTACCTTGCTTCACACCAAAAATATACTAATATATTAATAAAATAAAAAATATATTAATAAAAATATATTAATTCAAATCCTATGTTAGCATATAAAGAAATACCCACGTTGTAAAATTGCCCCAGGCAGAAGGATTTGAAAACAGGTAACCACAAAGAATTAATAAACCAAGTCAGTCAAGAAAAAGTCATAGAATCAGTGGCTTCTCCCTCATGGTCTCTCTGCGTGCCAAAGCCAAACTGACCTTTTTTTATTAATCCAGTACAAAATTCATCAGGCAAGGGAAAGTTGAGTGATCCATGTGGGATTTTACATATCAAAGGAATAGGTTTAACAGAAGGAGGAAGTTGAGGGAACACCTTTATTTTGCGTTAATAGCTGGGTGTTATCTTATATGATGCCATAGTAGCTTATTTTTGAGGTGCTATGGTTTGAACCCCAAGCTTTATCCATGTGAAGCATGAGCTACATCATTAAGCCACACCTCTGGTCTTGTTTATAATAATCAAGAACAAAACGCAATCAAAATCAGCAAGTAAAGATGATATAATGTCTGTGGACAATAAAATATCACTCAGCTGTAAAGAAAAAGACGTGAACATGCCATTAGCAAAAACATGAATGACCCTTCAAGGTCACGTGCTTAGTGGAGCATCAGACAGCAGAAGACACGCCTGTGAGCCCATCACACATGGGAGAGAGAAAAAACAGCTGATGAACAAATTAAAACAAAAGTAAACTTAGAACTATAGGATCAAGTATCAATTACCAGAAAGGAAAGGGGAAGGGGTTTATAAATCAGACTAAAGGGAGAAAATTGGTGGTGAAGGATAAAATGAGACTTTTTATGGTCAACTTCATGGCTCTTAAACATATATTTATTTTTTAATGATTGCATACTTGAAATTTCTGTAATGTTCTAGTTCAAGATTGCTTTGATATAAATATAAAAAGGTAGGTAAAAATACTTGTCAAACAAGTATAAGTAAAAAATTTTAATTCTTTTTTTTATAATTATCTTTATTTAAACACCATGATTACAAACATGATTATAGTTGTATGATTACAGTCATGTACAGAACACCCCCCTTCACCAGTGCAACATTCCCACCACCAATTTCCCAGATCTCCCTCCTTCCCACCCCCCTACACCTGTACTCAAGACAGGCTTTCTACTTCCCTCATTCATTCACATTGTAGTTTTTAGTGTAGTCCTCTCTCCAACTGCACTCATCACTCTATGTGATGAGCTTCATGTCATGAGCTGCACCTACCAGCCCTCATCTCTCTTGTCTCTGAGATATTGTTAAAAATGTCTTTCGTTTTTCTTAAAGCCCATAGATGAGTGAAACCATTCTGCGTCTTTCTCTCTCCCTCTGACTTACTTCACTCAGCATAATAGATTCCATGTACATCCATGTATAGGAAAATTTCATAACTTCATCTCTCCTGATGGCTGCATAGTATTCCATTGTGTATATGTACCACAGTTTCTTTAGCCATAATAGATTCCATGTACATCCATGTATAGGAAAATTTCATGACTTCATCTTTCCTGATGGCTGCATAGTATTCCATTGTGTATATGTACCACAGTTTCTTTAGCCACTCATCTGTTGAAGGGCATCTTGGTTGTTTCCAGAGTCTGGCTATTGTAAATAGCGCTGCAATGAATATAGGAGTAAGGAAGGGATTTTTGTATTGTATTTTTGTGTTCCTTGGGTATATTCCTAGGAGTGGTATAGCTGGATCGTATGGAAGCTCAATTTCCAGTTTGTGAAGGAATCTCCATATCACTTTCCATAAAGGTTGTACTAGATGGCATTCCCACCAGCAGTGAAAAAGAGTTCCTTTCTCTCCACATCCCCGCCAGCACTGCTTGTTTTCCTTTTTTGTGATGTGTGCCAATCTCAGTGGTGTGAGGTGGTACCTCATAGTAGTTTTGATTTGCATCTCCCTGACGATCAGTTTATGCATGTTTATTGAAGTATTCATTTTTTTTTTTTTGGTTTTTGGGACACACCCGTTTGACGCTCAGGGGTTACTCCTGGCTATGCGCTCAGAAATCGCTCCTGGCTTGGGGGAACCATATAGGACATGGGGGGATCAAACCGCGGTCCATCCTACGCTAGCGCTTGCAAGGCAGACACCTTACCTCTAGTGCCACCTTCCCGGCCCCTAAAGTATTTATTTTTGTACTAACAAGAAATAAAGCTAGTGAAGAGATACAATATTTTTCCATGAGAATTGTTTTTTTATTTTATGCATCAGGTCTTCCAAATTGACTTTAGTATTATAGTAGGTTAAATATTATTCTAAAAATTTAACTGTTTGGGGGCCTGGAGAGACAGTACAGCAGCGTTTGCCTTGCAAGCAGCCGATCCAGGACCAAAGGTGGTTGGTTCGAATCCCGATGTTCCATATGGTCCCCCGTGCCTGCCACAAGCTATTTCTGAGCAGACAGCCAGGAGTAACCCCTGAGCACCGCCGGGTGTGACCCAAAAACAAAACAAAAAAAAACTGTTTTATATTATTTTTAAGTTAAGTTATTTTTAAATTTTAAGTTACTTTTAAAAAAACACTCATATAGTAGTGGCATTTAATGTCATCTTAAGAAGCCTAAATTCTGTCTTATTTCCACTTCATAAGTCAACATGTCAAAAGATGCAAAGGTTTGATACATACCAGCAGTTATTCCATCTATTCTAAACCCTAGTCAACCCATTCAAATCACTTAATTGGTTGTGAGTACTGTGACCAGGTTAATTGAATGCAGCTTCTTTAGCTCATCATTCACCTCAGTGAATCTTCAAGCACACACTGTTTTCAGTAACTCCAAAACAGAGTCATGAGTCCTTACTAAACAAATGCAGAAGCTGGTGGAAAAAGAAAATGCATTATAGCAAAAGAAAAGAACATAAATATGGTTCCTCTCTTAGAAGACCTTACACTCCAGACAATAAATCGAGTTGATCATTATTATGGGTAGAATTGTATTCTCCCAAATTCATATATTATGTTCCTAATATCACTGTGCTTATATTTGAAGTTAGGGGCTCTAAGGAAGTGATTATGGTTAAATGAGGTCTATTAAGTAAAACCCGAGCCAGTAGAATTTGTGTCCAATAAGAGATAACCAAGAACTTTCTCTCCCTCTCACTCCCTCTTTCTCTCCCATGCAACATACAGGGAGAAGGGATCTGTGTGTAAACCTGGAAGAAGACTCCACCCAAACCCAGATCTGCACCTTGATCCAGAATTTCAGACAACAGAACTGTAAGAAATATATACAGTGACTGTAAAAATGTATCCAGCCATTGGGAGTTGGTTATAGTAGATGAAGTTAACTAATCATGTCTCTCCTTCAAAACAAAGCAGGGCTCATAAATGGCAGCATTATTGTCTTGACAGGGTAAAAAATTTACAGATCTAAAAGATCAAACAAGTCAAGAAGAGCAAAAGAAAATAATCTTATCATCCCAAATACCTTTTTGCTCTTCATAGCACCTTAGTCATTTCCCTTCAAGTCCAACCCAACCCAGCACAGAGAAAGCTCCTCTCCTCAAGCCCCCCCCCCAACCAAATTTATTTGGACTTTAATATTCATTGCATAGTGGGCAAGACCACATCCTCCATTCCTCAATGCCTTGTTCTGGGGTAGATCAGAACATTTCAGTGTTCAAGGCAATCATGATGGAACCAGCTTAGCAAAGCTATTCTTTGGCTCTTTTCCCCACACCCTTTGCAGCCCTTGAATATTCACTTTCTCTGTGAACAAATATTATGAAGAATTATCGTAATGTTTCATTAATAAAAGGATTATCAACTGATGATGCCATTTCAAGAAAACAGTTTTGCCTCAGCATGCAATAAACAAAAGCAAATTGAATGCTGAAGTTGCTAAAAGTTTTTTCAAAATATTTTTGCTTCTGTTCACACCCTTGCAAAGAAAATTTGTATTTTTTGTGTTCAAAATAAAGCAGGATTAAGGCTCTAAAATTGCCTCCCTAAAGAGCTTAGCATATGGAAACCAGGCAAATTCCAGCAGGAAACTTTTCAGTGCAGAAGGATAGAACATAGCCTGCCCAAAATAGCGCTGTCTGAAGAAGCATGTAGTATTTCCCCCAGGAAAACAGCATGAGTTTCTTTCTTCTTGATATAGGAAGGCCAATCCTGCACCAAAAAGTAGAATTTGTTCCACAAGTTCCTTTACACTGGACACTGAGCTGGATGTGAAGATGGTTTTTGACCCAAAGGGATACAGAAGAATGAGAGCCTAGAGCCTTGAAGGACTTAGGGACTTGAGCTGTGAGGCTAACAAGAGAAAATCTGCTGTAAAGAATGAGTAGAAAGTAAACAAACTGGGGCCCAGAGAGATAGCACAGCGGCATTTGCCTTGCAAGCTGCCGATCCAGGACAAAAGGTGGTTGATTTAAATCCTAGTGTCCCATATGATCCCCCGTGCCTACCAGGAGCTATTTCTGAGCAGACAGCCAGGAGTAACCCCTGAGCACCGCCGGGTGTGGCCCAAAAACTAAAAAAAAAAAAAAAAAAAAGAAAAGAAAAAAGAAAGTAAATAAACTGTAGCCATACACAGATTGCAGCTTAAAGAATCATCAAAGTCAGCATCAGAGCAAGTTACCTGGGTTGTTACCTAATTTGCCCTATAATCATTATTGGTAAGATCAATACAAAGTGTATGTCCAAAGCTCTGAAATCAAAAACCCAAGAATCACAAAACAGACTTGGAACAAAGGAAAAGAATGTTCATTTAAAAGCATGGGAGTGGCACCGAGCAGCAAATGTATGATGACTCCATTTCTAGATTTTTCTGAAGCATGGAACATGAGCAAGTTACAGATTTGGTCTTGCAAAGGAGAGATCTGTAGTGACGAATTTACAGAACAAGATATTCAGAACATTTTCATGCAACATTTTTTTCACTGTCATTTCAGGAAAGAAAGATGAGGATTGAACTAAAAAAAATAAATAAAAGGAGAAGATACAACATAAAATTTCCAGCCTAAAGTAATGCTCAGATGAAAGGGCCCTATTCGCCATTCACAAATGTGAGTTTTTATCAGCACATTGAAAGACTTACGGCCTCAGCATTCCCTTTGTATTGAACTCTCTCAGCTCCAGCTGCAGACTATAAATTAGAAATTAAAAGACACAGTTGTAGCTATTTTTCCCTAGCTTTATATATCATTCATCAGTGTAAATATTTGAAGGCTCTAAAACATGATGAAATTATTTGAAACCAAGGGAAAAATGGTACCTAGTGACAGTGTGTGTCTAGGCTAGCCCTTATGAAACAGCCATGAGCTCATCAATATTTTTGCTCTTTTTTGAAGAAAATCAGAGGTTGCATTTCTGTTTCTTATTTTGGCCATTTTTTAAAATGTTCTAATCCATTTCAAGAGCATTTAACTATACTTAAACACATCTTAAGAAGAGATCAACCTGTATTTGCTGATGTAGTTAAATATCTATGAGGATTGGAATCTCAAGAGTATACACTCCCACCTATAAGAGGCAAGGTCTCACTTTACCACTCAAATCATATTGCATACTGTCACAATAGGATTTGGGGGGGGGAGGGTGTTAGAACAACATTAGCACCCAATTCTGTTAAATGAAGAGGGCAGGTGGCGTGTTAGAGACTTCGAAAGACAGGATAGCTGACCGGGGCAGAGGAAGAATAAATTCCTACAGAGCCCTCTGTCAACATAGAGCAAGAGTCCCCTGAAGTCCTGGCTGGAAAAAACTTAGGGACCACAGGACTGGAGTCCAGAAGATGTGTGGCCACTGGATGCTCGAATGTTGACAGACTTCAGAGGGCAGTGCTGAGAACACTTTTTAGCTGTCACTTTCAAATTCTCTGCATTCTCTTAAACACATAATCTGAGTCAGTCTATTGCCTTTGCCTTTCTATACTTTCAAGGGACATTCCGTCCTGTGATGCCCCTCACCTTCCCATCACCATTTCCACAACATCCCCACCTGTCAGGACTCCTGGCAGATGTGACTCTGGAAATCACCCACACACAGACAGTGATGGCTGGACTTCACTTAAGTCCTACCATGGATGTGTTGTCAGTTACCTCAGTGCTAACCCAAGTTGACCACAAAGCTGTTGATTTCATCCAACTCATTAGTAATGCAACCTCCAACCTGCCTTTCTTTCTTTTCTCCATTTCCAACTCCTCCTTTATCTCTGCATCCACAACTTTCAGTTGAAGCATATGGATGCTGTCTCTGTGGTTTATATTCTGTAGACCTGAGACAAGGTCTTCTTATCACTATGAATTTCTCTTCTGTCATGTGGAGAGAGAAGGAGCATAGCTTTCTCTCACTTTGAACATCTGTCTCGAGAAAGGAAGGAAGGAAGGAAGGAAGGAAGGAAGGAAGGAAGGAAGGAAGGAAGGAAGGAAGGAAGCAAGGAAGGAAGGAAGGAAGGAAGGAAGGAAGGAAGGAAGGAAGGAAGGAAGGAAGGAAGGGAGGGAGGGAGGGAGGGAGGGAGGGAGGGAGGGAGGGAGGGAAGGAAGGAAGGAAGGAAGGAAGGAAGGAAGGAAGGAAGGAGGAAGGAAGGAAGGAAGGAAGGAAGGAAGGGAGAGAGGGAGGGAGGGAGGGAGGGAGGGAAGGAAGGAGGGAAGGAGGGAGGGAGGGAAGGAAGGAGGGAAGGAGGGAGGGAAGGAAGGAGGGGGGAAGGGAGGAGGGAAGGAAGGAGGGAAGGAAGGAAGGGAAGGAAGGATTGAGGAAAAGAAAGGGAAAATGGAATGGAAGGAAGGATCCAGAAGTGTGTGAGAAGGACCAGATTACCTCAAGTACAAAGGAGGGAGAGCTTTTCTAGAAAGATTTATTACTTGACAGACATAAACCAGATGCTTTGCATACAGTCTCTGATAAAACCCCATAAGATATGCATTATTATCTGAATTTGCAGATGTAAGAAAAACTAAAAGCAGCCTCAGAGAGCAAAACCACAAGAGCAGATCACTTCCAGGAATCTCATATGGCAGGTCCATGCAAAGAACTCAGCATTCTGAGAAGGCCTGGCCTTGCAAGTCAAGCCAAGTGAGGGCCCAGTGTAACCATGTGATTAGTACCAACCGCACCAGTTGAGGGCAGATGTGGCCTCCCAAAATCAGAGAGATGAGGTAAGTGCTAAATCCTTCACCTTGCATGCAGCTGACTGAAGGCCTATCCTGAACACATGGTCCCCTGAACATTTTTAGGCATGATTCCTAAGCACAGAGTCATGTATAGGCCCTGAGTACCCAAAAAACATCCTAAATCATAAATACAGGCTCTACTATCCATTACCAAGAGGGTTTCAATCACAAGAGAAAATCTTGTCAAATCCAGCCTCCCCATTCTGGGCTCAGACCTAACCTAACCCTCACCCTACTCCAGATCCCATCTTGTCCATACAAGACACAGCCAGGAGAATGTATGTGGTGGCAAAGCACGCTAAAAGCAAGGCAGAAAACAAGAACTGTCTATGCATGGAGTGTGCAGAGCAGGAAAGTCAGTCAAGGTTCTGAAGGGACATCAGCAGCAGTGAACATGGATGAACTAAGGCAAGATGCAACGACCTGGCTCAGTCTTATGGACTGACATAAGATCAGCGCCAGGCCTACGTCAATGATGGAACCTTCCCTTTAACACTCAGAAGCCCACAAAACCACATAAAATACTGAAGCACAGGAAGTTAACAATTCAGCAAAGGCATGGAAAGTACTGGCATCCAGAGAGCAATAAGGAAGGCAGAAGGTAATGAGTTGGGAACAGACACACACACCCCCTCCCAAAGAAGATGCAGGATAGACCACCACTCTGGACCAAGGTCATAGAGCCAAGATTGTTAGAGTAACAGATCCAGAGGCTAAAGGAGAACTCGCTCATCATCTCAGGCTGACTCCTTGCTGTCTACTGGTAAAAGAAATTTAAAAAAAGGCTCATCAACAAAGCTTTCTGACCAAGTCGCAAAAGGCAGACTTTGAGAGCCAGAGACATAATGTGGTGGGAGGGCACTTGTCTTGCATGTGACTAACCCAAGTTGGTTCCAGGAAACTCATCTAACCCCGAAAGTCCCACTAGGCATGATCCCTGAGCAGAGCCAGGAAAGAGCTCTGAGCACACTGCCAAGTATGACCCAAGAAAAGAAAAGAAAAAGAAAATGAAAAAAAAAAAAAAAAAAAGCCGAACTTTACCAAAGATAATCCGATCACTGCCACCTACCATGTAATCAGAAATGTCAGTATAGGAAATTTGATTTTAACAAGACAGAAGGGACACTAATGGGTAGTGTAAATACTGTTCCTTCCCCAATGTCAGCTTCTGTGCTCTTCTCTCTTTTCCAGGATTCAGCAATCAAGTACCCTCTCATTGCTTTCATTATGTACCTACATCCAGACTAAGGCACACAAGGTTGGCATTCCTGATGCTATCACCTGAGAGGGTGTTTTGCCAGCAATCATGGCTCCCTTGGTGAACACTTTTTTTTGCCATTCTCCTGGCCATCTTTCCACATGTTCAGCACTGCCTCAGAAAACACAAACACAATCGTTGGCCTGATTATTGCAGGGAGACCATTTCTTTCTCCTCTGTAAACTCCACAGAGCCTTAGAGATTAAGCCAGGGCCCAGCCCCCCCTTTCCTCAGAGAAAATTGAGATCCAGGAGCATATCGATGTGAGAAGTAAATCCTACATTAGCATCCAAACCTTGCAAGAGGATTTTCACCCAAGTGCAATAGGTGTGATTGGAGAGGGGGGGTGTCGGATTGGGGGGGGGGGGGCAGTAGCAGGCAACTCAACTAAGCCTTGGATCCTCTACGATACTTTTCCAAGAAAAAATAAAAAGTCATGGATCTCTGGAGTGTTGTGTTGCAAAATTAAAACCACATATTAAAAAGCCAGCAGAGACTGAAGGAATCTCAGGAAACAGAAAAAGTACACAATTACCCTAAAAGATACCTCCTATTTAGGTCATATTTCTTTCTTTAGAGGAGCCTGGTACGTTGGGGTGCATTTATTCAAGGCCACAGAGGTTCTATTTGGACCCTAAAAATATCACCTAGCATTGAGAGACTGATGCTTCCCCCGGACTACTGAAGCCTCCATCTGCCATGGAATTCTCATCTAAGCCCTTGCAGCACTTTAATTGTAGGTCTCTATCTGCAGTGGCACTGCACAAGATAACTACAATAAGATCAAACTGGTTTCCTGCAGCTCTGGATTTTAACCAATCAACACCAGCCCCATGAATCTCCTTATAAATAAAATGTCTGCAATTGCACCAGTAATTGTTATGAACTTGCTCCAAACAAGTGAAAGGAAAAACAAATACACAAAGAACCTAGAGCTAAAAAAAAAAAAAAAAATCAAGATCATGGGCCAGAGAGATGATACAGTGGGTAGAGCACTTGCCTTGCATACAGCCAACCCAGGTTTGATTCCAGGTACCATATATAGTTCCCTGCACACTACCAGGAGTGTTTCCTGAGCACTTCTGATTGTGGCCCAAAAACCCAAAATAAATATAAAACCAAATATCTGCCTCCAAAAGGGAGAAGGTAAGGCCGGTGAGGTGGCGCTAGAGGTAAGGTGTCTGCCTTGCAAGTGCTAGCCAAGGAAGAACTGCGGTTCGATCCCCCGGAGTCCCATATGGTCCCCACAAGCCAGGGGCAATTTCTGAGTGCTTAGCCAGGAGTAACCCCTGAGCATCAAAAGGGTGTGGCCCGAAAAACCAAAAAAAAAAAAAAATCACAAAAGGGAGAAGGTCATCACTCACCCAGGTCTGACAAAGGGCTAATATTCAAGATCATGAAAGATGCCGAGAGATGGAGAGAAGGAGGCAGATTGGGAAAAAACAAAAGGGCCTCAATCCCATAGTCTGATTTGATTTTTTGGTTTTGGTTTTGGGACCACACCCGGTGGAGCTCGGTGGTTATTCCTAGCTCTATACTCAGAGATCACTCCTGGAAGAGCTCAGGCACTTATTTTAAGGGAAGTTGAGGCCAGTTGACTGTGAACAAGGAAAATGTTTTTCCTGCTGTCTTATCTCCTCACCCATCCTAGACTTTTATTTTGTTTTGCTTTTAGTCCCTACCCAGTGGTGGTGCTCAGGGCTTATTCCTGGCTCTGCACTCAGGGATCACCCCTGGCAGTGCTCAGGCAACCATATTTGGTGTCAGGAATAGAAGTGAAACCTGCTAGGCAAATGTCCTCTCCACTAGGCTATCTTAACAGCCTGTCCCTTGGCCTGACGTGAAAGCATCTGTGTGAACAGAGATGAGTGCACACCCTACCACCCCATCCCTCTCAGGGCTAAATGACCACCTGCAATTGCTTCGGCAAGAGCCCACAGTGAAGGAAAACTTGGGAACTTAGGGGGAAAATAGGGGAAGAGAAAGGCTGCCTGGATCCCATGCCATGATCTGAGGGAACTAAGCTTTGGAAGGAAAGGCCTCAGCTCCCCCACAGCTCCCTGCTCCCACCTTCCTGGGCTCCAGCTCTCTGAATAAAGAATCAGATGCTCCAAAGAGTCAGAGACCCAGGACAGAAAGACAAGCCCTGCCCAGCTGCAGGAATCCCCAGGGCTTGGCACACACTTTCTCTGAACCTTTCCCCTCAGGCCCTTCAGAGAGGCAGCCTGGGGAGATGAAAGGAAGGTCAGAAGTCCAGGCTCCTCCATGAATAGCACAAATATGTGGGGGCAGAACAGAGCAAGGCACTAGCCATGGGCTCTGCTGAGGTACAATGCTCGGAGCTCGATCCCAGCAGCCTTCTCTTAGTTACTTTGCTTCCTGTAGACAAAGAAAACCAAAAGTCCAGAACCAAAGGGAACCACTTCCTCTCCATA
Organism: Suncus etruscus; assembly: GCF_024139225.1. Lineage (NCBI taxonomy): Eukaryota > Metazoa > Chordata > Mammalia > Eulipotyphla > Soricidae > Suncus > Suncus etruscus. Next base: position 46,906,003 of record NC_064850.1, on the reverse strand, counting down.
AAAAAGGGGGGGGGGATCCTCAAACTGCTGCAGGTAGAAATTGGTTACACCCCCAAATCAGCCTTTCCTGCTATTTTGAGCTGGCCAGAGCAATCACAGAGCAGGCAGGGTGTTTGTCTCCAGCATCCCCCTAGGTTCCCTGAGCACTGCCAGGGGAGATTCCTGAGTGCAGAGCCATGAAGAAGCCCTAAAATCTGCCATGTGGCTCCAAAACAAACTGAAAGACAGTCAAGATTTTCATCTGAATTATATATAGAATTAGAAAAAAAAAAGTGTGTATTGTGTTTGTGTGAAGTCAATGGTCTTTTGCCTTGTGCTCTCTTCCTGATCCAAAAGCCAGAACTCCTCTTTCTTTATCAAATCAATTCCCAATGCCAGGAGGGGGGTATATAAATATATAATATTTATATATTATATTATATTATATAATATATATAATAATATAGATCCTATTATATATTATATATAATAATATATAAGAAAGATCCAGGTGGATCTTTATATATCAAAAAAGAGATTTAAAAAGAGGAAGATGGGGAACAACTTTGTTTTAGGTTAATAGCTGGGTGTCTTCTTATGAGAGAGAGAGAGGAGAGAGAGAGAGGAGAGAGAGAGGAGAGAGGGGGGGGGGGTGTCCTAGAAAATCAAACCAAACTAAGGGCCTCACACATGCCAAAGAGCCCTTTCCTCAGGCAGACACAAGAATCACACAGTCAGGAGGTGGCAAGTTGTGGCCTGAGGGGTACCAGGGGCAGCAAAGATGGCACTCAGTCCTCACCATGTCTCTGCTGGGCCGGCTCTGAGCTCTTGGCCACATAACTGGATAACTAGCATCTTTTCTCTGATGGCAGAAAAACAGGCATTCCAGGCGCTGGACAATGCTCAGTGGAGTCCCAACCTCTGAGTCCCCTTTCTGAAGTTCTCTGACAATGTCTGAATGTGACAGTTCATCTCCCTACAACACCAGCTACATCCTTCCCCAAGGGAAGAATCTCTCCCCTGAGGTGCTATAGGGGCCTTGTCCAGGCAGGAAGCATTGGGGGCTGAAGGGCTCTGATCTGCTTTCCTGCTTTTGGTTTCTGGTGACCCTTTCACCAGAACTCAAAGGGAAAGGCCTTGAGACCAAAGAAAATTACAGTTCAGTTCGAGATCAGAGTGGGGGACCAGGGAAATGTCACGGTGACCCCTAGGTTTGGAAAGAACATGAAACATACCATAGAAGTGAGGGAACCAGACAATGGTAGTGGGAATGTCTCAGCCCTAGGCATGCTCCTGCTCCTCTTTCTGTGAATCAGAGACTCCAATCCAGGGCAGCCAAGTAAAATAGGGCTGTTATTCCCAGACTCTGCACCCTAATTATGACTAAATTATGAAGCTCCGGAAGCAATGGGCCACCTCTGTGGCAAACATACAAAACGGGACAAAACATGAGGGAAGCAGCAGCCTAGAACTAAGCTCAGGATCAGGCTTGGGCATGGAAGGCCATAAAAAAATCTGCTTGGAGCCAGGCCCAGAACTTTGTTTATGCCTTTCTTGAGTCACAACTGATGGTCCTAAGGACCCTCAGTGTTCCTGAATTAACCCTCAGTGCTCCTCAGTGTTCCTGAATAGAAATGGATGAGATTTTGCATGGGGGCCTGAGTTGAGCAGTGAACCCTAATGTCTTGAGCCTCGGGTCAGCCATGCTCAGACCAACACAGAGCACCTGTGTTGTGGTCTGAAATAAATCAGGGTGCCTCAGGGACAGAGAACTAGTACAGGGGATGGAGTTTCATAGGTGTTCCAAGCATCACCAGGAGTGACCCTTGAGCACAGAGCCAGGAATGAGCCCTGAATACAACCTTATGTGTCACCCCCATCAAAAACTGAAACTAAAAAGAATAAATTGAGGAACTTAGATTTGTACAGATTTTGCATGTGACTGAATCAGGTTCAATCCCTTAGAGACCACATGGTCCCTTGGAGCATCCTCAGAGTGACCAAGATAATCCCCAGCAGTACCACATCCTTGAACCCTTCTATTGAACCATGCACTGGGTTGGCCCAGGGTGGTCAGGAGGGACTCCTGGCATTGAGAGCCCCCACACAGAGAGACATAGACACACACACCCAAACCTAGACCTTTTGACATCTTTCACACAAGTTTGCTCCAAAGGCAGAACAACACAGGAAAACACCCGAAAGGACTTCCTGGTGCCTTTGTTTTTGCAGTGAGTTTTCAGACACAGGAGCCCTGCAAGAAAAGGGGCAACTCAATGGGGCTTCCCTAGAATAAAACGTTTCTGCTGTGAAATGACACTGCTGCAGGAAACAGGGTTTTCGGGCCTCCTGTCACATGCTGCCCCCCTGCCTGCACAAGGGACTACAGGCCAAAGCAGCCATCCCCAAAAGCCACTGCTGTCCTGCTGGAGTCCTTCCATCCAACCTGTGACTCCCCATGGTACTGACCTTGGCAGGAGCAATGCAAACCTCCTGGAGGCAGGAGGCTTGAAGTGCTATCACCTGGTCCAGGGACAGGATCATGAGACAGGGCTGAGGTTCAGGTCCAAACATCCACTCCTTGTGGCTGGCATAGGGCCTGAAAGCTCACTACCTGCCGGCATAGGGGGCCAAACTTATCTGAAGTCTTAAATTGTTGGCATCCAGGCAGAGATGGAGGTTATTGAGGGTCAGGAGAGAGTGGATCTGGCTAAGCATGCCAATGTTTCAGACAAATTGGGCAAAATCATGCTAAAGTGAGAGCTGGATTAAGGGGTTCACTGAAGGTCGAGAAGCTGGAACAGGGCTGTGTCAGCTTTTTGCACACCAACAATCCCATTTTCTAGCCAGATGTGGTCCCTGAGGTTTGGGCCCAGGAAACAAGAGTTGGGAGCTATATATAAAATTCTGAAGGCAATCGGGGAGTGATCAGGTTGCTGGGCTCTTCTGACACATTTATTGGGGACCCACAAGGTGCTGGGCCTGGTGGGACAAAGCAGCTTCTCCATTCCCTCAACTGGATGCCAAGTCACTTCTTCAGGTACAAGGGGTGATGATGTGATGCCTTCCTCAGAGCAAGTTTGAATTGGATCACAGGGCTAAGGGAGTTCACATTCTAAAACAAGGTGTTCCCAGCTGCTTCTTTCCTATCACCTATTCCTTTGATATGTAAATGTCCACCTAGACTATAGGTATTTTTCTCTTTCATTGACCCTCCCTCTCCTGGCTGAATTTGAACTGTTAAATAAAAACAATGACCTCTCCCTCCCTCCCTTTTCTTCCTCCCTCTCTCCGTCCCTCCCTCTCCTCTCTTCTCCTTTCCCTCTCCCCATTGAGCTGATTTTCTCTTCTAACATTTGAATGCATTTTAGGCAAGACACCTTATGCCTGCCTGCCTTCTCTCCCTCCTTTCCTTCCTTTCTCCTTTCCTTCCTTCCTCCCTCTCTCCCTTCCTTCCTTCCCCTCCCTCCCTCCCCTCTCCTCAAAAAAAAAAAAAAGAAAAAAAAACAACAGTTGTCAGTCTGGCGGGGCCCAGAGACCATGAGGCAAGAAGCTACCCAATTTTGATTCTCTTCCTCATCACTGGCTCAGTTTATTAATTCACATGGCAACCCTGCTTCAGACCCTCTCCTAGGTTGGGAATATTATGAGTGAATTTTATTTTACAGCCACAAAAGTCTCAGTACTCCTAGAACACTTATAAATCAGAGCCGTCTTGGCAGAAAAAAAAGATCTTTTTATTAGGGAACAATAAATGTTCTACTTGTGAGGATGCAACGCTCCAAAATAATGACAAATGAACAGGTCTTCAGGAGAAAATAGCAGTGACAGACACTGGGAAGACCAGACCCCAGAGACCTGGAGTTCCTAGTCACATGCACATATGTACAAGTTGGACAGACACACCACACACGCAGGCGCAAACAGCCTAGGAGCCAGGCTTGCTCTGCCAGGCTCCCCCTCACCGACAGGCTGTCAGGATAGATCTAAACTCAACCCAGGACTAACTTCAGGACACAAGGCACGCACGTCCCAGGAACCAGGGTGGCAACGTCCAGCCCACATGCAGACAGAAGTCGGCAGTGGGACCCATGGCAGAGAAGTCACAATAATGTCTACAATGCGAGGAACCAGGGCTGTAAAAAGGGACTTGGCGGGGGTTTCCACCTACACCTCTTCGGGGGTTACCCAAAGTTGTTCCCAGGTAGTAAAGAAGGCTTCGGTTGGGCATGTCCCCTCCCATGGTGAGTGGCCCCTTATCCAGGCCCCAACCAGGTGCTCCTACTGGACTCGGCAATTCTCGCCAGTCTGGGGATCGGCTGGGGCTCTGGGACTGGGGGTGTGGCGGCCACATTTGGCCCGAAGACTATCCCGGGGACTGTTGGCAGATGTCTTCTCAGGGAGGTTGCTGGGGGCCAGGGTGCACAGGCTGGGCTCCTTGGGGCTGCTTGGGGTGACCTTGACCTGAAAAGCAAAGAAGTTGGTTAGAGGCAGCACCAAACCAGCCCACGCACCAACAGCAGAAAACCACTGGGATCCCTGGGATCCTGTGAAGAGGTCACAGCAGGGCTGGGGCAGGGCTGACCCCTCCAGGTGGTGTGATCCAGCTCCAAGCACCAGTAGCTGGCAAGGAGAGGAACAAGGGCCAGAGGACCTGCAGAGGGTCCCCCTCATGTTGGATAGGAGGCAGCTGGGAGAATGGCCCTAGTGGGGTGAGTCATTAATCTGTTGCCCAGCAGTGCCCATGAAGTGCACATGAAACCCAGGGAAGCTGCAGGCAGCACTGGGCAGAGTGAGCAGCCATGAAATGTGGGCTCAAAAGCAACAGCCCAACTGGTCTAGAACTGTGGGAAGGAACAAGCTGAGGCTTAGTGCTCACAGTGAGATGTCCAAATTCTAGAATTGCCTCCAGTCTCCTTTGCATCTACCCAGGTCCCCAGAAAAATCCTTTGCCCAACCAACAGTGTCAGGGTGTCAGAGCCACTACCACCCCACCCCACCCCTACTGAGAAGGGACCCTGATGACCCTATGCCCAGAGAACCTCCTCTTGGCTCCCACAATTCCTGGCTTCTGGGCACTGGTGGAAGTGGGTAGGACTGACCTTGGGAGGAAGATTGCTCCCAGTGGATGCCTTGGGGATCCCCGCCAGGTTCTCTTTGTCCAGGATGGGTGAGGAAAGTGCTGCCCGCTGGGCAGCAAGGCGCGGGCTGGTCCTGGTAGCCATCGTGGTGCGGCGTAGCACATAGGGGCTGGTCTTCCCTGAAGGGATGTCAGCAAACCCTGGGAGGAAGAAACCAGGGGCTCAGCATGGCAATCTCCAACCCAGCTTCAGGCTCAGCACCAGGTTCTGCTGGGGGGGGGGGGGGGGCAGCCGTTTGGCTACAAGGACAGTTCAGTGTTTGCTCCACATTACTGCACATCTTGGGGTGCAATCAGGCACCCAATAGCCAAGGACTAAGGCTTCCCAGCAGTTTGGGGCTGGCATGTACCTTTTGTGTGTGTGTGTGGGGGGGGGGGTGATTTTGAGGCTACATCAGCAATGCTAAGGGACTTGGGGCCCCTGTGGGATGCCGCAGATTGAACCCAAGTCAGCCACATGCCAAGTCAAAGCCCTCCTGCTGTGCTATGCTCTGGCCCCAGCACATACCTTTCTTCACCACCTCCGGCAGTCCCTCCAGTTCATACTCGGGGCCCGCTGGCTCCCTGGGGCAGCAAGGTCCACTCGGGGTGTTGTTCCTGCTCCTCTTGCGGGAAGTCTCAGGCGTGGCAGGCGTACCTGAGCCCCCACTCCCGGTCACCCTGGTGGACCGCCGCCGTTTGCCAGAGCCCTGGCTGGGTCTCTCATCCTCGGGGGTGCCATGGAGACGTGGGCACCGGGCATGCTGAGCTCTGAGTCGGGCCAACTGTATCTCCAGCAGCTCCTTGGCTTTCTCCAATTTCTCATGGTCAACGAGCAGGGCACAGTACTTGTCCAAGCACTGATTGGCCTCGTTGCCCTTCTCCTCCAGGGCGGTTTGCAACTCCACCACCTCTGACTGTAGGTTCTCCAGACTCTGGCCTGTGGCATCTAGTAGGGACCATGTGCATATGATGGAGGACTCTTCAGGGTATACCCAGGGACAGCACCACCCCCCATGGTCCAGAGCACCCACCTGTTTGCTGCTGGTCCAGCTGACCCTTCAGCAAGTCAAGCTGCTTCTGCAGAGCCTCCTTCTCAGCCTCCAGCTGGCGGCAGGACTTGATGAGCAGCTTCATCTTTCCCTGCCCACGCTCCCTTTCCTGCTGGTCTCTCTGCAGAACAGCAGCCCTGGCTCATTCCCCAGCACCACCACCCAGGTCCAGACCCCAGCTCACAGGCTCAGTGGGGATCCATGAGCACAGAGTCAGAAGGAGGCCTTGAGCCCTGCTGGGGTGGCCCCAAGGGAAGTGCTAGGGCACCAGAACCACACCAGGAGGTCACAGGAAGCCACTCGGTGCCAGGGATGGAGATGGGGGGACCGGTCATGTGTTTCAATCATGTGGGCTCATCTCCCAGGACTCTCGTTTCACAGGATGGAGGAATTCAGGCCACTGTCTGTTGCTTAGCAGTACAGACACACACACACACACACACACACACACGTACACACACATACAGAAAACAAAACAGAAACATACCTGGAATTATTTCAGGCCAAGCCTAACCTAAATAGATACTTAAACAACTGGTTTCTTGGCCTTGGAAAGCCAAGAGAAGTGGCCAAGAGAAGGACAGAGAAGTGGCTTTAGAGGTAAGGCCTTAAAAGCATTAGCCTAGGACAAACCGCAGTTCGATCCCCCGGTGTCCCAGATGGTCCCCCACAAGCCAGGAGTGCATAGCCAGGAGTAACCCCTGAGCGTCGAATGGGTATGGCCCAGAAAACAAAAAATAAATAAATAAATAAATGAAAAGGAACATAATTCTGAGTATTGCCAAGCCCAGCAGAACCTTAGGAAAGAGGTGACAGCTAGATTTGGTCTAGATTTGGTCAGGTCCCATACACCTGCACGTTTCTGAAACAATGAGAGCCCAAACCTCCCAAAAAGAAATCCCAGGACCCCAGGGTTCCTGTCACAGGGAGATGTCCACCTGCACCCAAATCTTAAGTGACTTATCAGCAACATGGCAGGACAGATGCATTTCTGGACCGTTTCCTCTCTGACAAAACCTAATTCAATTTCAAGAAAGTGTGTCAACAAGCCCTAGAGACTCAGAACAGCCTACACCTGTGTGCCAGAGCCCACACTCCCTGCAGGTAAACAAGCAGAGACAGAAACTTCAGGAAAAAAGTCAACAAATGGAGGCGAGAGAGGGCGAGAGAGAGAGAGAGAGAGAGAGAGAGAGAGAGAGAGAGTGAGAGAGAGTGAGAGAGAGAGAGTGAGAGAGAGAGAGAGAGAGGAGAGAGAGAGAGAAGAGAGAGAGGAGAGAGAGAGGGGAGAGAGAGAGAGAGGAGAGAGAGGAGAGAGAGAGAGAGGAGAGAGAGAGAGAGGAGAGAGAGGAGAGAGGGGAGAGAGGGGAGAGAGAGAGAGAGGAGAGAGAGAGAGGGGAGAGAGGGGAGAGAGAGAGAGAGAGAGAGAGAGAGAGAGAGAGAGCGCACAGAGAGAGAGTGCGCACAGGGTGAAGACAGCTGACCCCAGTTCAATCCCCAGTACTGCAATGTGAAAAAGTGAGCACTGTGAGGAGAAATCCCTGAGCACAGTTGGGTGTGACCCTGCCACCAAAAATAATAATAATAATATATGCATGTATATATATATATGTGTGTGTATACATATGTGTATATATACACACATATATATTAAATGTACAACTAGAATCATATTTTAATAAGAAAAAATATATAAGACCCTGGTGAGCACAGGGTAAAAGATATTTACTTTTCAGTTTCTTTTTTTTTTTTTTTTTTTTGGTTTTTGGGCCACACCCCTTTGATGCTCAGGGGTTACTCCTGGCTATGTGCTCAGAAATCGCCCCTGGCTTGGGGGGACCATATGGGACGCCGGGGGATCGAACCGCGGTCCTTCCTTGGCTAGCGCTTGCAAGGCAGACACCTTACCTCCAGCGCCACCTACCCGGCCCCACTTTTCAGTTTCTTAACACTCCTGAAAAACCTCTTCAAGAATGAGGGCAAGGTTATCTCCTTTCCCGATGGAATGACTGCAGCGCCCTCTACAGCCAGAGGGTGGCAAGACAAGGACTCAGAGGACTGGGGTCTGTGAGCACAGCACAGGAGAAGCTGACAGCCTTCACAGACAGGCACTGAGCCTCACAAAAATCAGGGGTTCAGATCCACCCCCAATCAGCCTTGGTCTGGCCACCCACCAGCCCACTACATCCTCAGGCAATGGTCTGAGTCTGGTCCAACTTGGTTCTGGAGATGGCTCCAAGAACCCAAGACTAGCCATCGCTCATGAAAAGGAATGTTTTTCTTTCATGAATGGGTTGAGTCTGGTCCAGCTTGACTCCAGAAATGACTATGAAAATCTATCCCTTATGATTTTTTTTTGTGAACACACACTCGTATGCATGCATGTACACACACACCAGATCCAGGGGATCCCCCCAAGAGAAGCATTCTGGGCTGGAGGTACAGACCTGTGCTTTCTTCTTCAGCTCCTCCAGACTTTTGGTGGCCGTCTGCAGGGCCTGGTTGAGCGTGATCTCATTGCCCTTCAATAGCTCCAGTTCCACTGTCTGTGAGCTGAGCTGCTCCTCTTTAGAAGCCAACTTCTCTTGACATGCCTGCATTTCCTGCTCATGCTGGAGGGAAGAGGAAGGAACCAGGAGACCCAGCCCAAAACTCAATCAGGGAAATAAAAAAAAAAATCATGGGGCCAGAGAGATAGCATGGAGGTAAGGTGCATGCAGGATGGTGGTTCGAATCCTGGCATCCCATATGGTCCCCTGTGCCTGCCAGGGGCAATTTCTGAGCACAGAGCCAGGAGTAACCCCTGAGCACTGCTGGGTGTGACCCAAAAACCAAAAAAAAAAAAAAAAAAATCATAATCATGGGGCCAGAGAGCACAAGGGATAATGTGCTAGCCTTGCATAAGACCAACCCAGGTTCAATTCCTGATGACCCAGTGGTTCCCCTGACAGATTCTGCCATGTGTGATACCTGAGCATTGCTGGAATGATCCCTGAGCACAGAGCTAGGAGTAAGCCCTTAGCACTGCCAGGTGTGGCCCAACAACAAACCAACATTGGGGGAGGGAGAGGTGTCACCTGCCTTTCCACCTGAGCTGGCCCATACCTTTCCTTGACTTTATGGGGTCCCCCTGGTCTCTCCCCTTAAGAGAAGCTATGTTCTTGCCTGAATTAATCTCTATCCCTTTCCCTCCCTGTTTCCTTCCTCAGTCTGTAAACAAAATTATGGTCCCCTGCAAAGGAATAAAGAAAAAAAAAAATCACTGTCCAGAGGAGGCAAATTTCAAAATGTGCCTCAAACACTCCCTGAATCTCCCTCTCCAAACTCCGGGTGCATTCCTAGAACTCACAATGCAAAAAGGATAGTATGGGGCTCGGGTCTGGGGGATCTGTCCAGCGCTGCCCAAAAACAAAACAACAGCCCAAGTCACAGGACTCAAGAGGTGGCTGTTGAGGACAAGCCTGATATCAAGCTCAGCAGTAGAATGAGGCTCTCTCCAGGCACCTGCTGCTACAGCACCATGGTGTCCCCACCTCCCAGGCTTCCGCACCCCAGCCCAGAGCCTCACCTGCAGCCTGGCACCCAGCAGCTGGAACTGGTGCTGCTGCTCTGCATCCTGCAACTGCTGCTGACACTGGGCCCTCTGGTCTGCTGCCTCCTCCAGCTCTCTATGTGCATGGGCCAGGCTGTCCTTCAGTTCCTGGACCTGTAGGTCCAGCGCCTCCATCTGCTCCTGCACAGACAAGCAGTGACAGCTTGGGACAAGGGCTATGGCTCCAAGTGAGAGCTTCGGGGAACTGCAGCAAAGGTGAGGGGTGTGGGGACAAGTGAGGGATGCCCCAAGCCCACCCAGAGGAGCCCCAGTTAGGATGAGGACCCCCTTCTGCAGTCTCCTGTTTTCTGGCCACCTCCAGTCCAGGCTCCAAAGCAGATCTATGAACCCCAAGATCAATAGACAACCCAGGTTCCAAATCCCCACAACTCTGACATCACACTCCAGCACCCACTGTCACACCCTGTCCCAGCCAGTCTTGCCCTGCTCTGTGGCCCACAACCTGGCCTCCACAGCCTGACCCCAGTAAGACTTTCTGTGCACAGCTGCCTCCCCTGTAGCCCAATTAGTGCCTCTGACCTCCTCTGGGGACACCCTCCAGTCCACTCTACCAACAACCCCCAGGACCTATGTCCACCCTTCTCCTTCTCAGGAGGGTGGGCCACAGTCTCATTCATGACTGACTCTAAGGATTCTTCCCCCGAAAGCAGGAAGGAAGGGAGCGCTGAGTGTGGGCAGCTGCACCCCATTATCCCACAACACTCACTCGGCAGCTCTGGGCCTCACTGGCAGCTGATCGGAGCTCCTGGGCCAGCCGGTCCTGCTCCCCTCGAAGTTTTTCCTCCCACTCCTGCCGCTCTCTTTGCAACTCTGCATCCTTAGCCATCAGGGTGCTAACCTGAAGGATAAGAGATCATCATGCTGGAGGACCCACAGGAGACATTGGTTGCTGAGACCCACGTGGCTTCTACAAGAAACAGGACTGGACCCAACTCCAGTCACTCATCCACCCACACAGCCTTTAGCCCTGAAAGCTGCTGCTTCTCGACAGCAAACCCAACAATGTGGGAACAGGAGACATAGGACAAGGTCCCCACCACATCATAGGTATGTTTAAATACAGTGTCCATGAGGCAGATTCTTGGATCTCTGTCGCCTCGAACAAACCCACAAGAGACTATCATAGCGAGGTCTAGGGCCTAGGGTCTAGGTCTAGGTCCAGGAAACAGCTGGGGGTCAGCTGGTCTGTCCCTGACCCCCATATATCGGGTTACCCAAACACCACAGGTTCTGTGTGTTCTGGTGTCCCTCCCAAGAGGGAACTGTGGGGCCCAGCTAGCCACTGGCCCCAGATGACCACTGGTGGCTGGGGAGGCCACCTTTACCCCAGTAAATTCCTAGTTGGAGTGAGCCTGGCCCAGCCCTATTTGTCCTGCAGGCAGGCCAAAGAGAGATGGGGTGTGGGGGATCGGATGAGGTAGCAACCCAAAGTACTTTTTGGGATCCCCTTTTCTGTTCCTCAAAGCTGCTGTTTGGAGCTCTGACCAGGGCCTCCCAGAAGCCAGACCCTAGGACCCTTTTCCTTTCAGGATCTATTGAGCTCAAATTTAGCTTCAGGGCCAGGAGCTGGTGGGAAGGGCTCTGTGGCTATGCATGTGGAAGCCCAGGGTTCTACCCAGCAAACCACAATTCCCTGTACCTGCCCCCCAGCCCCAGCACTGCTGGGTAAAGCCCTGAAGCTGATTCAGTTCAAAGGGATCATTTTCCCAGACTAGCCAGCAAGAACCCAGGCCACAGCTGCAGATTGTCTTGCTGGTGGCCAGGCTCCCCAACCTCAGCACCAGATGAGACAGGGCAGAAAACAGAAAAGGCTGGGGGGGCTGGACACCCTGGAAGTGGATAGGCAGGAGGGCTCTGCTCTAGTGGCATCAAGACAGAAGCTCCCTGTGTCTCACCCTCCATCCACCAGGGTCTCTAAGGCAGTGGGAAGCTACAGTGTAGAAAGACCATGAGCACATTCAAGTCACTTGCACCAGATCCAAATGGCCCCCAATACTTAAAGCCTTTAAAGTTTTGGGGCCAGAGCCATAGTACAGCAGGTAAAGTGTTTGCCTTGCACGCAGATGAACCAGGTTTGATCCCCAGCATCCCATATGGTCCTCTGAGCCTGTCCTCTGAGCAGAGCCAGGAGTAATGCCTGAGTGCCATCAAAATAGTTAAATAAAAGCCTTTAGAATTTGACCTGATTCTGCCCACACACCCCACCCCCCGCCCTCTGCTCTGTCCATTTTCAGCCACATGCTCACTGTCCCCACTTACCTGCTGCTCCAAGGACACCTTGTCTGCCTGGGCGGCTTCCAGTTCCACCTGCAGCTCCCTGAGCGCCTTCTGCTGGGTATCCAGGGCATCCTGCAGGGACTGCAGTTGCGCCATCCGCTCGGCCTCCTGCTCCTGCCAGCTCCGCTGCTGGGCAGCCAGCTGGTCCGCAGCCTGCTCCTGGGCTGTGAGCATCTCCTCCGACTTCTTCGCCAGCTTCCGTGCAGCAACCTCTGCATCGCGCTCACGGCCAGCTATGGCCTCCTCCAAGCCACGGAGCAGCCGAGTCTTCTCATTCTCCAGCGCATCCACGCGAGCCTCGTGGGCCTGGCGCAGGGTAGCCACCTCCATCTCCAGCTCTTCGTTTCTTGCTTGCAGAGTCTCAGCCACCGCTCTGGCCTCATCTGTCCTCTCCACTTGCTCCTGCTCCTTCTCCTGCAGCAGCGTTTCCAGGGATTCACAGCGCATCTCCAGGCCTGATGTGCATTCACACTGCTCCCGCAAGGCTGTAGCCAGGTTGTCTTTGGCCTTCCGGGTGTCCGCCAGCTCCTCCTGCACTGCCGCGAGGCGCCTGGCAGTTTTGTCCAGCTTGGCAGCAGCCATGGCAGCTGCATCAGCAAGTGCGCGCTCCATGTCCAATCTCAGCTGCTCCCGGAGGCTAGCAGTCACCTCCAGCTCTCGCTCCAGGCTGTCTACACGCTCCTGCAGCTGTCCAACCTGGTGCTCACCTTCCCGCAGCCTCTCCGATGCCTGATGCCGCTCCTGCTCCTCTGCCTCTAGCCGTGCACGGAGCTTGGCCATGCTCTCCCGCAGGGGTTGCAGCCCCAGTTCCTGAGGGTTCTCACTCTGCACCCCTGCTGCCTCCACCGCCACCTCTGGGGAGGCCAGCCCCACACACAAGGCCGCCATCTCTTCCTGGAGCTTGCTTAGGTCCCCTTGTAGTGTAGCGGCAGCAACTCGGGCCTCTTCCTCCAGCTGCGCCTTCTCTTTTTCCTTTGCTTCTAGGAGCTTCTCCAGCGCCGACAACCGTGCATCCATCTCAGAGGCACGTCCTTGCGCCTCCAGCAGCTGTTCATTCCTCACGGCCAGCTCAGCCTCCAGAGTGTTTCGACTCCCGGCCAGCTCTGTCGCCTGAGCGCGGAGGACCTCAGCCTCAGCTTTGGCCTGCTCGGCATCCAGGATGGCCAGTTCCTGGGCCTCCTCTGCCAGCTGCAGCTCATGCTCCAAGCTCTCAGCGCGATCCTGCAGTGCATCCCCACGACGTTCGCTCTGCTGCAACTGCTCCTTGGCACGGTGTCGCTGCTGCTCATCAGCCTCTATGCGCTCCCGTAGACGCTCCATGCCCCGGCGCAACTGCCGGAGCTCCTGTTGCGCACAGTCCAGCCGCGAAGCTGCCTCTGCCTTCTCGGCTAATGCTGCTCGCAGGGCCTGGGTCAGCGGCTCCTGGGCTCCTCCCACCTCCAACTGGCTCTGTCCTGCAGCCCCTGGATCATCATCCTGTAAGTCCCCAGCACAGATCGTCTCTGGGCTGTGTCCACTCAACTCCGAGGTGGGAAGGGGCTGGACAGTGGCCAGCTGACCTGGATGGGGTTCCCAGCCAGCTCTAGATACCAGCTCTGGAACATCAAGCTCTGCGTTCCCCTGACCTCTCGCATCTACCATGCCCAGAAGCTGGTTCTTCTCCTCAGCAAGGGTGTTGAGTTCTTCCTGAAGACCCGCTATGATCCTCAGTTTGTCCTCATTGTCCTCTGCCAAGTGCAGCTTTTCAGCATGTAAGCAGGCCAGGTCCGCCTCCAAGGACTGGACATGCCCTTTGGCCTGGTCCCACTGGCCCCGGAGATCCAGCAGCTCCTCTTCCAGGGCCAGGAAACGCTTGCGCCAATCACTGTCTGTGATGGGCTCCAGAAAAGATGCATCCGTGTCCACATCCAAGCTGTCACCTGGGCCATTCTTGTCCCCTTCTGCCTGCTGACCCAGAGAGGTGTCTGAGTCATGGCCTGCCGATGGTTCCTCCATCTTCAAATCCGGGCAGGCCACCATCCTGGTGGCCGACTGCATCTCGCACGAGCCAAGTTTGGTTTCCAGCGCCTGAACTTGCTGTTGCAAGCCCTGCAGCTCTTGGTCCTGCTCCTTCAGGGCATGTCGGAGCCCCAAGTTCTCCTGGACACTCTGGCTCAGCTGCAGCTGGAGGCAGTCAAGGGCTGCCGTGTGCCCTGAGAACTCCACTGGCTCTGAGGCAGGAGGACCAGGAGGATCCACAAGATAGCCCTGGGCTTCACCAGGGCTATCAGAGCTGGGGTCCTGGGTCTGCTCTCTAGAAGTTTCTCCCTGCAACACTCCACTCTCCTGGCTGCAGTCTCCCTGCGCACCCTCCTGGCTCAGCCCTGGAAGGACGGGTGTTGAGGCCCTCTCATTAGCTTCCGGGGTAGTGTCTTCTGAATTGTTGGGGTCCTGGCTCTTGCTGCTGGCCCGAGAAGCCTGTGGTGGTAATACAGAATGAGACACATTTTATTTTTCATGAAGAATCAGTCAAATGTGTGGGGTAAGTAATGACAGACTCCCAGCCCCACTTCTGTTCAGTACAACTCATAGAATGGCTCACTTGCTGTACCCAAACATGCCACACCACTGAGCAAAACACCTGGAAAAACTTTCCCTCCAGGTTAGGCATCTGTCCAGATCAAAACCCTGTGACCAGCCATGTATCCACCTAAGCTTCGTGATTTTTCCACCCTAGTCAACACCAGTGTAGTTGTCTCTGGAATTCTTAGGAATGGGGCTGCCCAGTCCCACCTCTACACTCAACTTCCACCCTGAGCACCAATGAGAAAGAGCTTCAATCAAAGGTCCTAAGGTTTCCAGACTAAATAAGGCACTACCAGGCACACATGGGATGGATCCCAGGATCAATCGTCCCAGGTGACTCTCATCAGTAACTAGAGACAGGATGTTCTAATTAGCCCAGACCTTGGCCTACCACCTCCCCAGAGGGACACAGGAAAGTTGAGTCCGCTGACCAGCTGAGAGCCAACCTTAGTAGTCTTCACATAATTAACGCTGCTGCATAACCAGCACTGAAATTGGCCAGCGTACATTTTTGTTTTAGGCTTTGGGGCCACATCCAGCAGCACTCGAGTTATTCCTGCCTCTGCGTTTAGAAATTACTCCTGGCAGGCTCGGGATACCCTATGGGAAGCTGGAGATCAAATCGGCTGGCCATGTGCAAAGTAAACGCCCTACCCACTATACTAACTATACCAGCCCCCATTCCTTTTTAACGTGACCAGTGCTCAGACTGGCCAACATGTACATTTTCAAAAGTCACATAATGGTTCTACCCAATTTCTTCGTGCACACATGCACACACAATTGTCATAAAATCCAAGGCGGTTATGTGTCAGGGACTAGATAATGGAGACGAATAGGATGGGTGGAGATATAAGACAGCTGGGAAGGTGTTTTTCTTGCACACAGACGACCGGAGTTTGATCTCCAGCATTCCATGTCTCTAGGACCTTCCAAAAGTAAATCAAGCACAAAATAAAGTAAAATAAATAAAATAGTGGGCTGTAGAGAGTAGAGGGGTTCAAGTAGGTCTTGCAGTTAGTTGACCCAGTTGATTCCCAGCACCACTTACGACTGCCCAAACATCACCAGGTTTACCCCCTAAGAACTGGGGTGTGACCCCAAGGCCAGACCCCACCCCAATATAAAAAGTGCAGAAAAGCTCCCACCCACCCTGTCCTGGTCTGCCCCAGTGCTCACCTGCCCAGGACTAATACCCCATAGGGCACGCGTACTCAGGTCCAGACCCTGCAACTGCAGCTGCGCAGCCTCTAGCTCCTGCACCAGGTGCTCCCTGTGCTTCCGCTCAGCTGCCAGCTGGGTCTCCATGTGCGCCGTGACACGATCCAGCTGCTGCCGCCACTGCTCACTCTCTGACAGGTGCTGCCGCCGCTCAGCGACCAACAGTCGCTCCAACTCCTCGATGGCCTTATCCTTCCGGCTCTCTACACTCTCCTCCAGCTCCCTGAGGCTCTGTTCATACCTGCAACAACGGGCCTGCAGCTCTTTCAGCTGCGTGATGGGGGCAGTCACCCTGCCCGGGCTCTCCTCAGGCTCAGTCGAAATGCTCCAGTCGAGGCGGCCAAGAAAGGAGGCTTCTTCTCCCATCGTCGTTTCCACGTCTCTGTAAAAGGAGGTGCCCACGCATGGCAGACCAGGGCTGTCGGTGGTGGCACAAGAAGACAGGGACAGGAAGCTCCCATCACCCCTGCGCGGGCCCATGGCCACCTTCTCCGCCAGGTCCCCGTGCTGGACGGAGCCTTCCACCTCCAGTGTAGCCACGTAACGCTGCAGCTCAGCCAGCCTGGAGCTCAGGAGGTCTCGCTGATCATGGCACAGTCCATGTTCACGCTGCAGCAAGGCAAGTCTCTCCTGCAGCTCTAACAAGTGCTTGCGGACCTGCGCATCGTGGTGCTGGGCCTGCATGTTCTGCTTCTGGGCCTCTACATCATAGTCCTTGCCGTGTGCACTGACACTGCCAACATCCGAAGCACTGGGGAGCTCCTCCAGGAAGTCACCCTTCCTGGCTCCAAGCCCCTCTTCCTCTGGTGGAAGCCCCTCGACACAGTTTAGTCCTTGGGCTTCATGGACCGGCTGCTCTACCTCCTTGGCCAGCCTGCTGCTTGCCACGATGCTCTGTGACTGGGCACTTGTCAGCTGGGACAGGAGCTGAGCCTTGTCCCGCTGCAGACCCTCACATACCTGCTGCAGCCCAGCCAGCTGGCTCAGGGCTGCCCTCAGGGAATGCTGCAAGAGTGCATGGTCAGTGCCAGGACTGGCCATCAGCTCTGGGGACGCAGCTGACTGGCCTCCTCTGTGGATTTCAAAGCCTGGGCTATTCCCTTCGTGCAACAGAGCACCTGTGGGCTGTGAAGGAACAAGTTCTGCCCCGGCCTGCAGAGGGCGCTGTGGAGTCCTCTCCAGCTCCGGCACTGTGGTGTCCAGCAGCTCTTCAGCATCATCCAGAGGCGCAGCCACCACAGCCTCCTGCATGCTAGCACTGAAATTGGTCTCGTTGTTCTTCCTCTGTGGGGCCAGCTCCAAGCTGGAGTTCTCAGGGTCTGGATTCAAGGATGCTCGCAGCTGCTGGTTCTCCTGCTCCAACACACTAAGGGTAGCCTGCAGCACCTGCACCTCCTGCTTTAAGCTGTCCACCTCTCTCCCTGCCTGGCTCTGGAGCTCTGCCATCCGGGTGGTCAACTCCTGCTGCACGGCCGCCAGCTCCAGCTGGAGCCCCTCACTCCTCTCCTCAGCTTCGGCTAGTTTTGTGGTGCAAACCTGGCGCTCATTGGTGGCCGAGTCCTGCAGCTGTTCCAGTTGTGCTTGCTGGCGTTCACACATCTGTCTGCTCTCCATCCACAAGCCCTGCAAACGCACATTCTCCGTGGTGGCGACCTGGTACTGTGTGCCCAGGTCCAACAGGGCCTGGTTTGCTTCCTCACACCTCTGCTGTAGCACTAGCTTCTCTTGTGCATGCTCGGAGGCCAGCTCTGAAAGGCGCTTCTCCTGCTCATCAGCACCATGGGACAAGTCCTCACTTTCTCGAAGTAAGCGCATCTTCTCTTGCGTTAAGACTGTGTTTGCGTCCCTGAGCAAGCTGTTCTCCTGGGACAACGCTTCTATCTCCTTTGCTTTTTGGGCGAGGACAGCACTAGCCTCTGCCTTCTCGGAGCTCAGGCTCTCGGAGGTTCGCTGCAGCTCCTGGAGCGAGACCTCCAGGAGGTCCTTGCTGGCCCGCACCTCCTGCGTTTCTGCTTGTTGCGCCGTCAAGGCCTCACTCAGGTGCTGCAGCTCCTTCTCTTTGCCCTCCAGGGCCGCTAAGGTGTCAGCCACTGCCTGCTGGTGGCCCACGGCATCTTCCTGCAACTGACTGATGCGCTGGCTGGTTTCAGCCATGAGACTCTGGTGCTGTCGCTGAGCCTGGCTGAGGTTTTCTTCCATCTCTCCTCGTACATGTTCCAGCTCATCACAGCGTCTCTGAAGGTCCGAGTTCATCTGCTTCTGACTCTCCAGAGCAGCCTCCAGTGCTATGATGCAACTCGCAGAGTCAGAGTGATGTGGATGGGCTTGGGCAGGATAGCAGCCATCACCCTCCAAGGTCAGTGGGCCCCCACCTTCTCCCTTGACATCATTATAAGAGGAACTGGGCAGAGCCGGCTGTGCAGGGGCTTGCAAGCTTCCCTCTGGAACATGTCTGGGTCCCTCTGCTGCATCCCTTGCTTGCAGTCGAGTCTGAAGGCTCTCGTAATCACTCAGCAGGTCCTGGTACTGCTGGTCTCTGTCCTTCATCTCGCTGGACAGTGTATCAAGCTGGCGCTGCAGGCCTCCCACCTGCTCCAAGAGTCGGGCTGCCTCAGAACGCTGCTTCTCCACTTCCTCGTGTTGCTTCTGAGCTGCCGCCTTGGACTCCTGCTGCTGGGCCTCAGCCTCGGCAGCCCGGCTGTCCAGCGCATGACGCAGGCCCTGGACCTCGGCCTGCAGGTTGTCACGCTGCAGCTCCAATGTACTCACACGCTCATTGTACTCGTGGCTCTTCAGCTGCTGAGCCCGAAGACACGCCTCCAGGTGGCCGACCTGGGCCTGCAGGGCACCACGGTCCGCATCCAACTGCTGCAGCTCTGGTTCCTTTTCACTCTTCCAGGCAGACAGCGTGGCCCGTTCAGCTGCCAACTCCTCCCGCTCTGCCAGCTCGGTCTCTAACATCCGCTGCAGGGTCTTTGTCTCCTGCTCCGCCTGGCCCAGTTTTTCATTTAGCTGCTCAATGTGATGCTCCCTCTTCTTCAGCAGGTCCTGGGAGCAGTCACGCTGCTGCTCCAGATCTGCCACTGCCAGCCTCAGTTTCTCTAGCACTAAGGAGCCCTCATGTTGGGCCTGGAGCCTCTCCTGGAGCTCAGCTAGCATGGATTCCTGAGACTGGGTCTTAGCTGGAAACAACAAAATAGTCGTTTTTAAGGGGTTGGCAGGAGTTTTAAGGGGTTCCTTATTAAGATAAGGAAATTTCTTTATTCTTTTTTTTTTCTGAGAACTCAACTCTTGGGAAGAAAAAAAAAGAAAAAGAAAAAGAAACAAAAACAAAACACAAAGCCACAAAAACTCCAAAGCAAGCTTCTGAAGCCATTTGTCCCTCTAGGGAAGTGAACAGGAGCTCATCCACAAGGGGGAGCCCTGTAGCCCCAACTCGCCCTTCGCTCTTCCATCAGGGGGCACCCCCACAGCCTGAACTCATGCTCGGCTCCTCCACCAGGGGCGTGCTACAGCCCAAGTCAACCTCCTCTCCTCCACCAGTGGGGGACCTGCAGACCCAACTCATCCTTGTCTCTTCCTCGCAGGGCCCTCCGTACAACATTTTATGGCCCTGCTCTAGAGGAATCTTTTTTGTTTTGTTTTGTTTTAGTTGTTTGGGTCTCACCCCCCAGTGTTCAAGGCTTACTACTGACTTTGCACTCAAGGATCACCCCGACTTTGCCTCCTGCGGCCCGCAGGTAAACTGAGTTTGAGACCTCTGCTAGGGGGTTACCCTGAAACACTTGAACATCCTCAGTTCCTCCACTAGGGGGCTCCATGCAGACCCAACTCACCTCTCAGATCATCCACCAATGGATGCCCTGAAGCCCTGGACTCTCCCTTAGCTCCTCCACTAGTGTGCCCTGCAGCCACAACTCACCCTCAGCATCTCCACCAAGGCTCCACCCTGGACTCACCTCTCAGTTCCTCCACCTGACTTTGTCTCTGGCTGCAGCTCTGAGTAGCCTTCTCCAGTTCCACCTGCAGGTGGCGCACCTCCGCCACACTCTGCTGGCTCTGGCCCCGGAGGGCTCCCACTTCCTTCCTCAGTTCCTGCCGCAAAACAGAGCAATTGGCAGGAGCAATAACACAGCAGATGGAGCATATGCCTTACAAGCGGCAGACCCGGGTTCAATCCCCAGCATCCCATATGATCTCTTTAGCCCACCAGGAGAGATTTCTAAGTGCAGAGCCAGGAATAATCCCTGAGCAGCATCAGGGTAACCCAAAACCCATTTAAAAAAATAATAAACAGGGGCCAGCGTGGTGGCGATAGAGGTAAGGTGTTAGCCTTGCCAGCGCTAGCCTAGGACAGACCGCGGTTCATTACCCCCAGCGTCCCATATGGTCCCCCAAGCCAGGAGCGACTTCTGAGTGCATAGCCAGGAGTAACCCCTGAGCGTTACCGGGTATGGCCCAAAAACCAAAAAAAATTAATAAATAAAATAAAAAAATAATAAACAGGGGCCTGAGAGATAGCATGGAGGTAGGGCATATGCCTTGCATGCAGAAGGATGGTGGTTCGAATCCCGGCATCCCATATGGTCCCCTGAGCCTGCCAGGAGCGATTTCTGAGTGTAGAGCCAGGAGTAACACCAGAGCACTGACGGTATGACTCAAAAGCCAAAAAAAAAAAAAGAGCAAGTGACATGGGGTTTAGGACACCCCTCACCCCCGAGAGAAATGAATCTAGTGAGGGGCCCTGAACTCCACCTAATCTGGTCAGACTTTCCCCTGCAGAAGCTGGACCACTCCTGTTTTATGAAGAAAGGCCTCAGCAAAAGCCCAGAAGCCAAAGAGGGAAATGCAACTCTCTGCCCTTTCCGGTGGTCCCTGGGCTGCCTCATGCCAAGAAAATAGTATCTGAGGCGACAACCTCACACTAGGGAGCTCCGAGTAATCCAAGATTACTTGGCAAGATGGGGTGTGCAGGCTAGGATGGAGTCCATGGCAGAGCTGTGCCCTTCCAGCCCAAAGGCAACAGTAGCACCAGGGCCCCCACCTTCATCCAGGTCTGGGCAGCTCAACACAGCTGAGCTAAGTCTAGAATCACACTGGTCAGTGAGCATCTCCAGGAGCAGTCTAGGGGCACCCCCAGTCTGCCAGGGAGACCTCCCCCACAATAAAAAACACCTTATGATATGTTCATGAATGGAGATAGGCCATGTGACTTGTTGGAAATTCAGCTCAGGGTCGGCGGGGAGGGGGCAGCATGGGCCGCCCCACTACCCTGGGATGAAGACCAGTGTAGGGAAATGCAGACATGGGCTCCTTGGGGGAGCCACAGGCTGGGCTGGCTTTGATCCACAATTCAAACAACAGAAACACATCGTTGTCCACTGCCTAACTGAAAGAGCCAGGTTTGCCTCCATTTAAAATGTGAGGCCATAGGGCTGGAAAGAACCGGACTTTACAGAGCTGCTACAAGGGGCAAATGCACCACATGGCACTCATTCTAACCCTGCTGCATCCTCACTTTGGGCTCTCTACAGGAAGCATCTGGGGCCACGGCCTTGACATGCTGGACCAAGTCAGTCTGTCTGTCTGTCTGTCTGTCTATCAGTCACACACACACACACACACACACACACACACACACACACACACACACACACACAGCATTCAGGGAACTTGCTTTCTGCAAAGGTTCACAAAGAGGGCACTTCCAGATCTTAAAGAAACTATGAAGACCCGCCTCGGATGCCTTGCTCCAGCAGATGGGCTGAGCAAGGCAGGGCTGGATGGCTGCCGTCAATTACCAATCTGGTTATGACCAGCAGATGGGCAATGAAGGAGTAGAGCCAAGTTCAAGGAGGGGGACAAATGAGAATCTGGCTCAGAGAAAGTACTCAAAAACTTGCTGGCAGTAGTTGCTGCTGCATGTATGTTATTTCATTATACAGAAGTGAACCTGCCGGGTATGGGCAGACTCCGTCCTTCTGTGCTCACTCTGCTGCCCTCCCACCAGCTGAATTTGACACTGCAGCAACTTGAGAGCCCAGTCTAAGCTCAAGAGTAGCTGCAAATGCTCCCAAGACTGAGCCAAGCCCTTATGTGCCAGCCTGGTCACAGCATCAACTTAGACAGGCATCATTCAACCAGCCAGACCCAAGACTGGGATTTGTTTGCTCTTTAGGCACCGATAAGAGAGGGAGAACCATCAGCGCTGGAATGAGAGTACTGGGGTATTAGGGTGCAAACCAGGGTGGGCCAGAGCTGAAGGCATTCAGATCCAGCCACCAGTGATAGGGATCTTTATGGGTTAAATGTGCAACATAGATCGATCTCACCTCCCAAAATTCAAACATGATGATGCAGTCAAAGGGCATCTCTCTCTGGGGTATGGCTGGAGCAGGGGATACCAGCCAGGCACCCCAATTCAAGGGTCAGCAGAGGAGGGAGGGAAGTGCCAACATGAATGTAGTAACAGCCTCTGCCCTTTGCGCCAAGTGGTTGGAAATGAGTGCCTTTAAGCCAGTTTTATATTGGGGAGTTGTTTTGGTTTAGATTGGGGCTACAAACAGGAGTAAGCTGCTCCTGGATCTTTAAATGCACTCAAGGATCCCTCCTGGATCTGTACTGAACGCTGCGCTCCTGGGGATGTTCAAGGGACCCTATGAGGAGCCCAGGACCAGTCACAGACAAGGCAAGCACCCTCCCCACTGTACTTTATTTCCAGTCCCCTAAGCACATTTCTTAGTTTAAGTCATGTTTCCTTCCACTGATAGATGCAAACTGGGAAATTCAGCATCCAGAAAAGTGAAAAAAATAAATCAAAAATCATTTCGGCTGTGCAGCATCAGTTGCCGAAGGACACACTTGGTGGCACTCACTTTGGGCACAGAGCAAAGGCTACTTGGTCCGGATAACCCAGAGCTTCGGGAGCCTCACTTACCTCACTTTCTCTCCGCAGCTCGCTCTCCCGCAGCTCACTGGCCTGCAAGGTCTGCTCGGCTCTGCACAACTTCTGTTTCAGCTCCTCCAGATTTCTGTCCACTTGTAGTTTCCCGGAGGCAACCTGCAAAGAGAAAAGGTCTCACTTCCTGGTTCCCGTGCTCCCACATGTGATGGTGCTCCCTGCAGCAACAGCTCCAGCTGTGGGATTCACACACCCTCACAGGTGACAGCCCAGCAGTTCACAGGGCAGTGCCAGGGATAAAACACAGCCTCATACATGCAAGGCAGCTTTGCCACTGAAAGGCACGAATCCACACTAGGATGGGCTGTGTGCCTGGCAAGCGGGAGCAGAGAGCAGACAGGTACCCCCAGCCCCACAGCTCAAGACAGACCAGGCACAGGTGGGTAGGGGGATCCTCTGGCCTGCCAGAGCCGAGAAGCTATTGATCACACCCTGTCTGGGCTAATGGCAAACTTGTGTCTGCCAATCATACATGCACCTAAGTCAGACCCCTGAGCAGAGGTGCTCAGGGTACAAGTGTACAGAGAGTGCTGAGGCTAAGGAACATGAGGTCACCCACATACTCTGGCTTTTCTGGGGTGACCTCCTACCTGGTCAAGAGACTGAGATTCCACAGACCCATAGGGATATGGGCCTAGCTCACCGGCTTTCTCCCACAGGAGACACCAGACCAGAAGCGCCCATTTACTCGCTCCTCTCCCCACCCCACCCCTACTAGTGAGGTGACATGGCTTTGGGGGAGCAGGGGCCTACTTTGTCCAGCTCGTCCTGCAGAGAGTTGCAGTGGTTCCTGGCCTGCTGCAGCTCCTGTGAGAGTTTGCCTTTTGCCTGCACAGATTCCTGCTCGAGGCTCTGCAAGGCTCTCTGCTGCCGGCTCAGCTCCTGGAATAAAGAAAGGGCCATGCCAACAAATGAGGGGCAATCTGGGCAGCCCTCCTCCTGACCACACCAATGCCCCATCTTCAAGGGAAAAGCAGCCGAGCCCCGGAGCCAACCAGCTCCTACCTCCTGCAACTCCTTCTCTTTCTCCCGGCTCTTCTGCTCCCAGGAGCGCCGGGCACTCTCAGCATTCTGCCGCTGGCAGCTTAGATCCTCTGCCAGCTTCTTCAGCTTCTGCTCCAGCTCAGAGCACTGCCCAAGAAGAAGAGAGGAGAGAGCAGAGGGTTACTGAGACAGCAACCCCCGTGTCAGACACTAGCGTGACCCTACCCCAGAATCACAAGCACTGATTATTCACAAAATTATTAATAAAGATGCACCTGGGATAAAAATCAGCAAGAATTAAGCTCTATGGCTGGTGGCCACGAGTCAACTGGGGGATCAACTCAGCTGAGGCTCTGCCCCATGGATAAGGGTGAAAGGCAGAGCCAGGAGACTTCCCCAGGACATCCCTTGAACAATAGCTGATCTTGCAGGAAATCTAAACAGGGACACCCTGACACACAGCTCCCAGCAAGGTTCCCACTATCCCTCTCTGGGTCTTAGCTCTCACCACAGGAGATCCTCAGGCCACCCTGCACTTGGCTCTCTCCAGCACTCCCATTCCCAGATACTTTGGTGAAATGAGACCATAACAGAAGTCAGGGCATTTTTCTTTTTTTTGTTTTGTTTTGGTTTGGTTTTGGTTTTTGGGTCACACCCGGTAGCGCTCAGGGGTTCCTCCTGGCTTTACGCTCAGAAATCACTCCTGGCAGGCTCGGGGGACAATATGGGATGCCGGGATTTGAAACATGTCCTTCTGCATACAAGGCAAATGCCTTACCTCCATGCCATCTCTCCGGCCCCAGGGCGCTTTTCTAAATCAAGTGCTAGGACACTGCCTCTGATCCGGAACCTCGAACTGCCAAGCAAACCTCCAAAACCCAGAGCCAGAGCAACAGGAACACCAACAGGCTATTTGCTCTGCGAACACTGGAGTCATGTGGTCTCCCACATGAGTGCAGAACCAGGGGAGGAATAGAGCTACACATAAGCACTGCTGAGAGCAGCAAATGAACTTGAGTGTGGGGCACAGGCAAGGTTCTGGGGCTCACACCTCTGGAAAGTGGGGAGAACTATCCATGTCACAGGGCCAGGAGGACAGGCTGTCCAGATGTTACCACAGCCCTCCCCAGTGTGCCTACTCTGAGAGTCCAGGATAGAGCTCAAGGTCCCGTATCAGTCCGTGTCCACCCTGGCTCTCCTAGGTCCCCGAGACCCCCGTGTCCATCCCAGCTCTCACAGGTTCCCATGTCCATCCCCACGTCTACCCTGACTTTACATCCTCTCCCTGTCTCTTTCCGGCCCTTCTTGTTACCATGCCTACCTTGGCCGAAGCCTGCTCATACTGGGCGCCGACCCGTGCCAGCTCATCCCCACTCTTGCTCAGGGCCTTGTCCCTCTCAGCCAACTCCCCCCTGGCTCTGTCCCGCTGCAGCTGTATCTCCTGGATCTTGTCCCCCTGGCTCCTCAGCTCCCGCTCCTGGCTTTGCAGGCGCTGCTCCAGCTCGCTGGCCTGGCTCCGGAGCTCTGTGGACAAACACAGGCCTCAGATTAGGGCAAGGACCGTGGGGTATCCCACATATACCAGACAAGCAGACATGACAATTCTGAGGTGTCCATAGAGCAAAAACACTAGCAACTTCTGCTGGATTCGATCTTGAGGTAAGTGAAACATACTCCTGACAGCAGAAAAATATATTCCTGGATGTCCACACCAAGAAACTTAGGGACTCACTACGGGCCTAACACATCAAAGCTCCATGAAGATCTGTGCTCAAGACTTAAGACACAGAAGAGGCCGGATTTAGACATACAGCACGAGACCAGATCAGGCACCTAGGCCCAGACTCAGAGCACGAGGACATTACCTTGGTTCTGGGCTTGCAGCTGATCCAGGAGTTGGGAACCACCGGAGCTGTCCCCAAAGCTGTTATTAATGTCTCTCCGTGCTGGCTGCCACCGGCTAGGGGTCTGCTCCTGGTCCCCTGCTGCCCAGAGATCTCTCCTCCCGGGTGTCCGCTGTGCACTGGAGTGAACACGATTGGGGGTCCTGTCCTGCTCCCAGGAGAAGACAGTTGAGGAGGCCTGGTGGCGGGCAATGTCACGGTGGTTCAGGGTTCCCTGGGCACGATGCGGGCTGGGTTTCTGCGGGGAAAACACCCAAACCCTCAGTCCTCTGCCAATAGGACAGGGAAAGCAACACAGCTGCTCTACCGCCTGCATGGGGCCAACAGGCCACAAGTGCCAGATACAGGTGGGTCCTAAAAGGGTCAAACTGAAGTGTCTCAAGGCAATGCCAGGAACATAAGCTCTGGTGCCTGTGACTCCCGAATCCCAACACTCCTGTGCATTCCTGGCTACAACCTGCTTCTCCCCAGCCTGTCCAGGATCAGCACAAAAAGAACCAAACCATCAACTCCTGACCCAAAGAACTTTCCAGAAGGGCCTCATCCACCAGTGCACCCAGACCACTTCCAGGAAGTCAGGGGTTCTGTTATCCAATGGGTATAGGGATGGGGGGCATGCCAGGGCCTCCTTCTGACAGAGACAGATACAGAGATGAGGGCAAGGGCCATACCCAGTCCCAGTGGCCTTTATCTCCACCCCTGGGAGAGTCTGATATCATGAACCCCCACCCTGACCCTCCATGCGGGGACAGAGCCCCTGACATGTGGGACACTCAGGAACCCTTGCTTCCTGCATTTGAGCTTCTCCACAAAAAAAGCTTAAGTGCCTCAGGTCGAGGGGAATCAAGCTCATGACAGATTGAATGGGGCCTTCCCAAGCCCCAATATTTGGGCTCAGCAGTGCTAATCAGTGCAGGGGGTTGGGGGGTTGCGAGCCACCTGCCACACACTCACTTTGGCCTGCCAGGCCTTGAGCTCAGTCTCCAGCCGCTTCCGCTCCTCCACTTCCCTGCTGTATTTCTCCTTCAGTTTTTCATACCTGGAATCTAGACACAGACGAGGATGTGGATTTAGCCTGACATCCATCCCACAAAGAGCCCTGCACAGGGGTGGCTGCCAATGCAGAGGTCTAAAGCACTAGCTTTGGATTTAGGCCCAACAAAGGGAACATGGGATTACAGAAGTGAGTCCCAACAGAATGACTGTCACCTCATTCCCACCTTCCTGCATAACTTTACCTGATAGTAAAACCAGCCCACTACTGAGAGGGGTCTTTGGAAGGTAACAAAAGGATTGCCTCAGGAGCAAGAAGAGGCAGCAAAGGGATTCAGCAGGAGATGGAGGAAGAAGCAGGGGGAGACATGGCAGAAAGAGGTTGAGATGACAAGGCTACTTATGGAGCATGCTTAAGAAAGGTTTAAGATTATAGGCCAAACATGTTGGCCAGGACCTTAATAAAGTTGAAGTATCATTTCCTCATGGTGATCCTGAACCCTCAGACCTGGCGGCTAAAGGGAGTTGCAGGAGCATTACCCCAGGGTCGGCAGAGAAAGGTCCCTCCATCCATCTCACCATCATCCACCTCCATTCAGAACTCAATAATTAATATGTTATACTACAAATGACAATGGCGTAAGCTCACTTAAGTCATGGTTTTCAGCTATCTACAACACTTGAGTCCAGTGGCTTCTTGGGGGCCACCAGGAGGGCTGCACTCAGCTGTGTTGGGGGGCTGAGGATGGGAATGCAGTAACTGGGATCCAGATCAGGACCACAGTCAGGCCAAGCATGCACTCTGCTGAGAAAATCCACCTCCAACCCCTGAAACAAATTCTTCTTACACCACAAGAGCTGAAGAGATAGGAGAAGGGGATCAGGAACCTTAATCCCTGGCACCCCAGAGGGTCCCCAAGCCCACCAGGAGTGACCCTGAGCACAAGGCTAGGAGCCAAAGTAAGCCCTGAACACTGACAAGTGTGGCCCAAAAGCCAAACCAGAAAAAAAGTAGGCCATGGGGGCTAGAGCACAGCTCAGCATAGGGCACATGCCCTGAGTTCAATTTCTAATACCCAAAAAAGTAAACCAAGAGCCTAAGAGATGGTACGAGAGACGGAGAGCTTGCCTGGCACATGGTTGCAATGTTGTTGAATTCCCAATACCACTTATGTGGGGTCAGTCCTCTGAACACTGCCAGGGGTCAGTACTGGCAGACAGAACCCCTGCATACTGTGAGGTGTGGCCCACAGAAAGCACAAAGCACTTAAGGAAATTGAAAGTTTAAATGCTTAACCAAATGGCCAGAGCGACAGCACAGCAGGTAGGGTGCTTGCCTTGCATACGGGCCAACCTGAGTTCTATCGCCAGCATCCCATATGGTCCCCCAAGCCTCCCAGGAATCATCTGAGCACAGATTCAAAAGTAATCCCTGAGCTTCACCGGGTGTGCCACCCCCCCCCCCCCAGAAAGGCTTAACCATCAGATCAACACCCTTCTACTGATACTCACATGGGCAAGAAGGCATGTGGGCAGGGATTACAGTGTTTGGGGTTTTTTAATACCCAAGTTAGAAGTCAATCATGTAACAGAAGACCAGAGGAGTGGTACACTAAGCTGAGCACATGCTCTGCACACAGCCAGCCCTGGTCACACCCTGAAGCCCCCACCCCCACCCCCAGCACCACTCAGGGCAGCCCCAAGCACCAAAAGCTGCTAGATGTGGCCCCCAAACGCAACAAAACTGAATCAACTCAGGACTGGAGGGTTAGCACAGTGGTAGGGCATTTGCTTTGCAGTTGGATCCCCAGCATCCCATATGGTTCCCCAAGCTAGGAGCGATTTCTGAGCACATAGCCAGGGGTAACCCAAGTGTCACTGGGTGTGGCCCAAAAACAAAACAAAAAATAAAAACCTGAATCAACTCATTTCCTCAGCAGGTGAAAATCTCCCAGGAAAGAAATAGAAGGGGAAAATTCTTACCAATGCTGTGAGCAGGTGTGGATGGGGCAAGAATGTCTTTCTTTGGGGTGACACCAGGGTTTGGGGTGGCAGAAGCCTGGTTTCTCTCCAGCTCAGACCTGCACCTGGCAAAGCCAAGGATGGAAGCGATGCGAGTTAGCCATACCTGCCTCAAACCCCAGGACAGGAAAAGTGGGCAGCTCCCAGCCCCACACCCGACATGAATAGAAGATGCTCAAAACAGACTCACGTGTCTCCAGTTTTAGCCTGCCTTGGAGAGGAGGATCTTCATCCTCAAAACAGCCTATAACCAGCACCCACCTCGGGGGACAAAGCCCAGGATTCCCAAAGCTGCCAGACTACCAAAGCTAGTTCCCCAAACTGTGGGTCATAGCCCATGACGTGGGGTAGGGAGAGGGGTTCCCTGTTACTTTCTGAAAAGTACATTAAGGTAAATCTCTCTTTTTCTTTTTTTGCGGGGGTGGGGGGTATTTTTGCTTGGGTTTTTGGTGGTTTGTTTTTCTGAGCTACATCCAGCTGTGCTCAAGAGTTATTCCTGGTTCTGTACTCAGCTATCACTCCTGGCGATGCTCAGGAAAAAGACCTAGCAGTGCTTAGGAATGATTCCTTTCTCATGCTCAGAAATCATTTTGGCAGTGCTTGGTGGACCCTATGTCAGGGATGTCAGGGCTGAACCCAGGTAGGCCATGCGCAAGGCAAACACCCTCCCTGTTGTGCTATCACTCTCGCCCCATATATGATTTTTATCAGCCAGTGCTGAACTGGACCTCAATCATAAACTTATCAACCAAGAGTCCCTGGGGCCATAGACAAGGTGATCCTTGAAGGCAGATGGACAGAACCTTTTCAGCTCCTGCTCCAGCCTCTCAATCTGCTTCCGGCTAGAGCCAAGCTGGCCCTCCTGGAAGTTCAGCTGGGACTCTTTAAGCTGCAGTTCATGTGCCATCTTCTGCTTGGTCCTCTCCAGGCCCTCACAGGCCTCCGCCAGGCTCTGGTTTTCCCGCTTCAAGTTGACGCTCTCACTCTTCTCACTCTCCACCTACAGGATGAGAAAGGAGGGGAGCAACAGAAGTTGGCCACAGCAAGGTCCCAAGCAGGGAACCTCCAACATATTTTCAAGATCTCAGTAGAGGCACCTAGACCCATGTCACCTGCATCTTTCCTCTGGAAACATGGACTTTCATGCTGGTATGTGAATAGGCCCTCCATCTACCTTTCGAGAAGCCTGTGTTCTCTTTTGAGCAAGTTCCTCCCTCTGATCTTCTCCCTCCCCTTCTTCAATACCTCCAAGTAAAACCTGTTTTATTTTGTTTTGTTTTTTGGGTCACACCCGGGGCGCTCAGGGGGTTAATCCTAGCTCTGCCTCAGAAATCATTCTTGGCAGGCTCAGAGGACCATATGGGATGTTGGGGATCAACCAGGACAGCTGCATATGAGGCCACTGCACTCCCTGCTGTGTTATCACTCTGGCATCCCATAAAAGCTGTTTTTACTTTAAAAATTCAAATGACCCAGAAATTTTCTTATTTGCATAAAACCCAGCAACTGTAAGAAACAGGAAAAATCTCCCATAGCAACAGAACTTGCATGGTAGAACTGTCTTTCTTCAAGGCTACCTGGTGCAGAGATTTGAGAGGCTGAAGGTTTATCTCCAGCTCGCAGGGAGCCCAGGAATGCCTGGACCAGCTTAAGACTGAGCAGGGCCTGAGTCGAGCTTGGGGACACTGAGTGGGAGTCCTGGGGACGGCTCACCTTCTGCTTCTGCTTCTGTAGGGCAGCCTCCAGACTGTCCAGCTGGAACTGCCTCTGTTGTCTGTCCTTCTTCAGCCTGTCCAGTTGCCCTTCCAGCTCCTGCACTTTTTGCAGTGCCCGTGAAGGCAAGCCTTCCTTCCATTCCTCCAGCGCCCAGCTCATTGTGCTGGCTTCTGGGCTCAGACAATTCTGAAAGGCAGAAGTCGACCATTGGCAAGACCAAAAACACCTAGACTCAAGGCTGTCGTGTCTGTGCCCCCAGCTCTGCAGAGCACATCTTCAATATAAGGCAGGAGGAGAACATCTGTTCTTACTCCTCCTCGTCCTCCTCCTTGAACCCCAGATTCTCTGAGCAACAAAAGCTGCAGGTCCCAAAACTGTCATCATATTCAAAAATATTGTCTCTGTAGAATGTGGCTGAGAGGCCCCAGCCCATGCTCTTCTGATCATCAGCCTAATAAAACCCTCTTCTAAAGGGACCTGCTTGGGCTCCAAGTCCTCTTGATACCATCCTTGCTCCAATGGCCCTACAGTCAAGCTCTCAGTGTAGACAGCCTGGCCCCACCTAGGTTTCTGCCTTTTCTTGTCCTTACTTCTGTCTCTTCCATAGCTACAAACTTTCTGCTATGTGGTTTGCTTCCATTCTACAAACATTTAGTGCACTGTAAAGTGGGGTCTCAGAAACTAACAGCATGATGAATGGCAAATGCCCTACTACCCCTTCTTTTTTCCTGTGCATCATTCTCCAGAGCAATAGAGGCTATGTTCCAGGCAGGGGTTGCAAGGATTTATATCTTAGAGGAGACACACAAGGAATGTGACCTAGAGGCCTGAGGAACGAATCCAAGGGCGGAATCACTAGCTCTGAACTTACACAGGTGGCCCAGGTTCCATCCCCAACACAGCATAGCCCCCCCCCCCAACGCTGCCAGAATAACCCCTAAATCCAGAACATCACTGGGTGTGACCATGACCAGTCTGTGCCTCAGTGTCCCCATATGTAAAGGAGGCATCAAAGGCAAGGTCTCCCTAAAGCTTTGGTGTTGGGGGCTGCTTCACGAGCATCCTCTGCTCTCTAGATGGGTCTTATTTGATCTTGCAAGCACTCCAGCCCATGGCCCAGACAAAAGAGAAGTCTTTTCTTTACTGGGAGGCAGGAATGTCCAAGACTCCAAATAGGAACTCAGCTTCAGGAAGAAACAGTGATCCATGCCTCCTTTTAAAACCTGGAATGGCACAATAGCGCAGCAGTAGGATATTTGCCTTGCACACGGCAGATCCAGAATGGACCTGATTCGATCGGCATCCCTTTTGGTCCCTCTAGCTGGGAGTGATTTCTGAACTCATAGCCAGGGGTAACCCCTGAGCGTCACTGGAGTGGCCCGAAAACCAATAAAATAAAAGCAGGGCAAAAAGCAGTGTCAACAGCAAGGTGAAAATTCACTTTTTTGTTTAGTTGGTTTTTGTTTTGGGGCCACACCCATCAGCACTCAGTGACTACTCCAGGCTCTGTAGTCAAGGATAGATCCTAGTGGACTTGGAGGACTCTATGGGATACTGGGGATAGAACCCATGTTGGCTGCGTGCAAGGCAAAGTCCACCCCGCCATGCTATCATATCACTTCAGCCCTAGAACTCACTTCTTAGGGAATGAAGATGGCAACTGTTTTAGAGTTTTGTTCAAACCCACATTATCAACAGCATTTTCCATCAGAATAATTTAAGAAGTAGCCAACGACTTTGCTAACAGCAATCAACAGGTTTGAATCAAGGAGAGTAAAGCAAAGGTGTCCGGAACCAATCCTTGGGACCGATTTGACACACAGTTTTCCACATCTAACAAAGAGAACTTTACATGGCGGAGTCAGTGGCTCCCACCAGTCCCTAGGGTTTAGCCTGGCCCTTGTGGAGTGTGGGGGAACCTCAGACCTTCAGAGACAAATGTATCAACTCTCGTGGAGCAAAACCATCTGCAGGCCACAGCACAGCCCACAGAAATACAGAAAGCAAAGGTTCAAAAAGATGCCCGCGATGAGGGGGACACAGACAGAAAGATTTGCAAAGGCAGAAATAAATGTTTTTCTGTTTCTTTCTCTGAGCCCGAGCACTGAAGTGGCCAGAAGCCATCTCCTTCCTGCCTGGGCCAGAAAAAGGAAAGCATGGAAGACTCAAATGTAAAGATGTCAATAAGCAATGAAAAGGTGTGTGTGTGTGTGTGTGTGTGTGTGTGTGTGTGTGTGTGTGTAATACAAACCCCTGGAAAATGTGTGTGTGTAATACAAACCCCTGGAAAAGGTGTGTGTGTGTGTGTGTGTGTAAGTTATGGCAAGGGGCAGGGCTGAAGACAAATCCCTAAAAAAAAGGTGTGTGTGTGTGTGTGTGTGTGTGTGTGTGTGTGTGTGTGTAAGTTATGGCGAGGGGCAGGGCTGAAGACAAATCCCTAAAAAAAAAAAAAGGTGTGTGTGTGTGTGTGTGTGTAAATTATGGCGAGGGGCGGGGCTGAAGATAAACCCCTGGCTGGCAGAGTGGAAACCATACAACATGATGCTTTTCAAAAAATAATCGGTTGTACTAAATGAAATACTTGCGGGCATATTTTTCCCTGCATGAATGAATCGTCACCCTAAAAATTGCCAGAGGGCGCCCTGGGGTGCCCAGTGTGGCCAGCCCCACCACTTAGAGCACCGTGGGGCCCTGCCCACTGTGCGGGGTTGGAGCATCGGAGCCCCCATAAGATGCTCGGAGCCCGGCACCCAGACCTGTTACCGGTGTACAAAGATACCTACCTGCCCATAGGTCTACAAAGACAGCTGGCAAACCTCCCGCAGAGCCCGCGAGTGGAACCGAGCCGGGACCAGCACTGCAGGTAAGTCCCACCGCCCCGCCCAGGTCCCAAAGCGAAGATGCTCACCAGGGGCCGGATGTAGCCGCCGAGCCTGAGCGCAGTTTGCGATTTCAAACTGCCCGCCACGGACTTCCGTTTCCGCCGTTCCGCTTCCGGGTCACGGCCGCCGCCGCCGCCACCACGCCTATTGGCTGCCTTCGTGGACTAGCGGCCAATCAGCGTCGAGCCGTCGGGATGCCGCTTCTGATTGGTCACTTCGACTCGATTTAAAAACTTAAGCCTGCACCTGGCCGGCGCGTCTAGGCGCTGATAATGGCTTCCCTGCCTGTGCGTGCATTTCCAAACTCAGCTAGCTGATTAGGAGGGCGCGTTCTCTCTGCCGCTGCTACTGGGACCCGTGGGCCTCGGGGACCCATGCACGCCTGCTGCCTGACGACAATGGTCATTTAGGATGCTGTTGACTAAGGGATAACTATGTTGACCAGCGTTTCAATGACGGGCCATTCTGAGTTCTTGATGGAGGAGACAAAGAAAAAAAAAGAAAAATCCTTTCAGGTTCAAATGTTCACTTCCAGGCACTGTCCTGAAATAAGTGCAGGCATTTATTTCATCCTGCGATTCTGAACCTCGGGATTTGAGACCAGAGAAAATAGAGTGGCAAGAATCTTCCACACTGGCTGTAAGAGCTCCTTTCTTGGTGTGGGCTTTTGTTTTTTGGGGTTTGTTTTTTTTTTTTTTTATTTTATTTTATTATTTTATATTTTTTTTGGTTTTTTGGGGCCACACCCTGTGACGCTCAGGGGTTACTCCTGGCTATGCGCTCAGAAGTTGCTCCTGGCTTCTTGGGGGACCATATGGGATGCCAGGGGATCGAACCGCGGTCCGTCCTAGGCTAGCGCAGGCAAGGCAGGCACCTTACCTCCAGCGCCACCGCCCGGCCCCCTTTTTTTAATTTTTTAATGTTTTGGGCCACACCCCGTGGTCCTCGGGTTACTCCTGCCTCTACACTCAGGAATCAATCCTGATGGTGCCCCGGGAACCCTATGGAATTCCAGGGATCAAACTGGAATTGACAGCATGCAAGACAAATGCCCTACTCTCTGCTATCTCTCCAGCCCCTGTTTTATTTTTCTATGCAACTAAAATAAATAGGTTTCTGGCAGGAGTGGAAGTACAGATAATGCAGTGGCCTCTTACGTGTGTCTTCCTTGATAGATTCCGCTCTTGAGCTTTCATCAGACTGTTTTCTGAAAGCTTGTTTGACCCTTAGCAGTCACAAAAAAAAGCTGCCTGTCTTTCAGTACTGCTTTCTTCACTGAACCTCCCTGCACTCAACCTCCTCTTAAAAGTATTTTGGGTTTTTTTTTTTGGTTTTTTTTTTTTTTTTTTGGTTTTTGAGCCACACCCGGCGGTGTTCAGGGGTTACTCCTAGTTATCTGCTCAGAAATAGCTCCTGGCAGGCACGGGGAACCACCTTAGGTCCTGGATCGGCTGCTTGCAAGGCAAACACCGCTGTGCTATCTCTCCGGCCCCACAAGTATCATTTTCTTAGATTTGTCATATAATTTTCTTTATACTTCACTTTGGGGTGGAGTTCTCCCATACCTATGTGTTATTCCTGCAGATGTGGGGGGGGGAGCTTGGGGGGAGTGTTAGAGCTGGCAGGCATATATGCAGGTGTATATGCGTGTATTAAAGATAGTGCATGTAAACACCAGTTTTCTCTGCTCCTTTTTCCCTAGGCATTTGGGTCATTTCCAATCCTTGACTAGTAGCAGAAAGCTGCAGTAAGCATGACAGTCAGACAGCCCTTCAACTCCACATTTTGCATCTCTGGGCAAATTCCTAAAGGTGGGATAATTGGATTCTATGTTGGGGCCTCTCCACACTTCTTTAAATCTTAATGATACCAGTTTCCACCCCACCCACTTACCCCACACACACACATACCCCAGAGCTCTACGGTTCCCCTCCCTCCACACTTGCACCAACACTTGTTAGTTCTTATTATGGGAATTTTATCTTGCTAAATAAAAAAAGTAAGGCTTGAGGTAAAAATATCGAATGCTTAACATATTAGTGTGATTGAAATCATGTTGACTGCACAAAATAAATAAAAGCAAAAGCTTAAGGAAAAGAATCATTACTAAAATAAAAAAGGGTATTCCTTGGGACCATATAGATAGTACAGAGGCAAGGTAGAGCACTTTAACATGGTCAACTCAGGTTTGATCCTCCGCACCCTATATGGTCCTCTCTGACCCTTGCCAAGAGTGAACCTTGAGCACAGTGGCAGGAGTAAGTAAACCCTTAACAGTTTTGGAGAATAAAAAATAAAGCTATTCCTCATCACACCACTAGGTGGTTCCTAATCCTTAGTCTGGAAAAATCACAGGTTTCCCAGCCCCACCTCACCCCACCCCCCACCCCTGAAGTCTGCTACACTGAATCCCTCCATCTTTTCCTTCTCTCTTTAATTTTCTGGTTCTGTCTCAGAATCCCCCGTCCTCTTCAGTGCTATAGGGATTGAACCCAGGGCCTCTCAAAAGCAAGGCAAGAGTCTGCTGGAAAGGTGACATCACCCTGACTTACTCTCTTTTTCTAAACAGCCTTTGCCTAGATAAAACAGAGGAAAATCATGGATCCTGAGCTACTGGATAGCAATCTTTCTTATTAACAAAGTAATACAGTGGTAGCACATGTCCTCCACACCAAATTCCTAACATTGAAACAGAATACAAAAGAGGAACTGAACAAGTTTTCACCAACACTGGCCTTTGGTGCCACTGAATTCTAACTTCTTTGTAGATGAATTCCTGGAGAATAAGATATTTCCAAAAACTGACACACCAGTAACTGGCAAAAGAGAAGGAAGATAAAATCTTTTCAAGAAAGTTCATTGTGGGGCTGGAGCAATAGTACAGTGAGTAGTGTAGTTGCCTTGATTGCAGCTGACCTGGATTCGATCCCAGGCACCCATATAGTTCCCTGAGCCTGACAGGAGTGATCCCTGAGCATTGCCTGGTGTGGCCCCCCCCCAAAAAAAAAACAACAACAACAAAAATGAAAGCCATTGTTCACAAACCACCAACACAAATTCAAAAATGCAACCTTAGAATCGATTTCTGCAAGTCATTTAGACAAATGAGGTGAAACAATACAATGTAAATTTTCCAACAGCGTAATTTTTTAGAGAGAAAGGCTTATGTCTTGCAATGTACCAAAATCTAACCTTAATATATTTTCTGCTCAAAGGCTCAATCCTCTGAAACGAAAAATTACAGATAAAGCCTTCCAAAAAGACAACAGAAAGGACAAAAATAAGATGTGGGTGTGCAAGAAGTTGCTGAAGGCAAGTTCATTCACGGGGCAAGACATTTGTGGAGCTGAATATCTGTCTGGCTTGTCTCAGGCAATCTTGAGACTGGATCTGATTCCAGCATTTGGTTGAGTCAAACGTGTGATGCCCCTCATTCACACACACCCAAGCTGACGGTCTAGATGCCTTAGAATCAGGGGGTGGGTACCCTTAAAGCAGGGTTTTAAAACTCACCATCTTTAAAAGCATCATGAATAAAAGGTTTTTAAACACATATTTGACATATTTGAGGCCTTAGATGTCTGCCTAGAGAAATGAATTCATAAATAACACTATGGGCAAATATGGTCTGTTCCTACAGCCCTGCCGGTCATCATGCCTTAACACATGGGCTGCGGGTGTTATTGTTGTTTATATTTGTTGTTTTTTTCCTTTATTGTTTTATTAATTTGAGGCATATGCTAGGCACTGAAATACCTCCCCTGTGTCTTATGTATAGTAAAATAGCATTAATAATATCACTACAATCCACTGAGTCAGGGTAGGAAGAGTGGGTGATGGATTTCCTCATCTTCCCATCTTCTCTGGAACTGGTGAGAGCTGCAGAGAGCTGACTTCTCCTCTCAGTTTGAGGCTTCATCTGAACCCAGGGAAAACCCTACTTATTTCTGGGTCCCTTCTGGATTGATGTAACTAAGTCTTCCACTATTTGCACAGCAGGCCTGGTAGGTTGGCACATGAGAACAGAGCAGGCTTGAAACAACTAACTTTTGTCCTGAAGGGCCTACAGGCATATCTGCCACTGCGTGTATACAGAGGACCCTTCATTTTGGGAGGGTGCCTGAAGGTAGTTCAGTCATTCGGTGGTCAGATTGCTATGAAATTATTTTTTATTTTGTCCGCTGGTACTTTTTAAAGATTCTATCATGATTTTTTGGGGGGGTTGGTTCACACCCAGCAGCGCTCAGGGGTTACTCCTGGCTCTGTGTCCTGGCAGGTTCGGGGACCATATGGGATGCTGGGATTTGGACCACCCTCCTTCTACATGCAAGGCAAATGCTCTACATCCATGCTATCTCTCTGGCTCCTCTATCATGAATTTAATTTATCCTCTCTGCAGCAATGAACTTAATTAGGATTCAAAACCAGGGAACTGGGAGGTGTCTCAGAGATCTGGAACATGGGAGTGGTGAACAGAAGCCTCAATTTGATCTCTCAAGAACCTGTCCCTGAATCACACAAGTGTGATTAGTGCGCACACACACACACACACACACACACACACACACACACACACACACACATCTCCAAAAAAGGGGGGAGTGAGAGAACAGAGCAGACTAAGAATGGAGCCCACCCAATTATAAATATGTTTGTAATCATGGTGCTTAAATAAAGAAATTATTAAAAATAAATGCAAGCCCATTCCATGAGCAAACAGGGAGCCATGTTCACCTGGCTCAGAGAGACTTCACAGAAATGTGCGGGCACCATGCCCACTCAGAGGGCTCGGCAGTGATATAAACCAGGCAACTAAAAGGGGCTTCCAAGGCCCCAGAATAGGCCTTCCACTGTTCATACTATGGAAAGGATTTTCGGCTTGGGATGAATTTGTGACAAAACAAATTACACACAGGGTTCATTAAAAGGAGCACTCTTCAGCCAGCTAGGTCCTCTTTTTTCATTTCTTCCTTAAAAAATATAAAGCGTTTTGGGGCCAGAGCAATAGAACACAACAGGTAGGGTGTTTGCCTTGTATGCTGCCAACCTGCATTTGATCTTCAGCATCCCATATGGTCCCCTGAGCCTGCCAGGAGTAATTTCTGAAAGCAGAGCCAGGGTGTGGCCCAAAACAAAACAAAAAAATTAAGTGCTTTGATTCTGGCTCCACAGAGCATTACATTGAACATTTTTTATTGGTTTTAAGTATACCCTTTATTTAAAAAAAATGAATTTGCTTGTCAAATTCCATGGTCACCCTGTTACATTCTTATTTTAGTTTGAGTTTTCATCTTTGTATGGAACCAACATCAGCAATCTTGGGTGGCAGGGACACTCCTTTGGAGATGAACCTGGTATAGTCCGAGCCCAGGAAGAGTGTCTCCAGGGTGCAGGGTGAACCTAGAAGGCACATGGGGCTGGTAGGTTGTCCGAAACTCGGGGGGGTAGTGAGATGGTGGTTTAGCCTGCTCGGAAAAGCTCCAGAAAGATTCTGTAGGCTAATCACTGGGCCTGAAGCTTCAGTGTAGACAGAAACAGGCATCCAATGCCCTGGTGGGGCCCTGGGAGCTCCATGAGAGACAAGATTCCACAGTGTCTGCGGCAGGATTGGAATGCAGCCACCCATTTGCCTCTTCCTTGAGCCCGCCCGGTGCATGGACCTAGGTCCTGGCTTAACCCACGAACATGTTGGTTCCTGTGGCTGCCTTGCAGGTCTGTGCCTTGCGATTATGTAACCCGAATTCCTGTTCCAAGAAGGGATTTGGAAATGAGCTGTGAAGGCGGCTGCCAGCCAGGTAGGGCAAAATGCGGCCCTGCTAATTAGAGCCAATGTTTTCCCCTCCCTACCTTAGACCATATGAAGATAGAGTCCAAGGGGAGAAACTCCAAGTCATGGCTGAAAGCTAAAGAGGCCTCAAGTATCCGAATGTCCAGGAAGGAGTGTTAGGGGAGTGATCAACTCGTCCTTATAGAATAACATCATCAGTCAGTGAGCCGGGGATGTGGGGTCTGGTCTCTATGAACCGTGACAGGCCAGAGAGACTGTCCATGGGGAAGGTACTTTCCTTGCACATGGATGACTCTCGTTTGATTTCCAGCACCACATCTAGGCCCTGCCAGAGGTTATCTCAGAGCACAGAGCCCCCCAGCACTCTAAAGGGAAACTTGGGTGGGTC
Source organism: Suncus etruscus (assembly GCF_024139225.1). NCBI lineage: Eukaryota > Metazoa > Chordata > Mammalia > Eulipotyphla > Soricidae > Suncus > Suncus etruscus. The sequence continues at coordinate 46,866,542 of NC_064850.1, read as the reverse complement.
CCTGGCACCACATCTTGGCACTGGCAGGAAGCCTCTGACCAGATAAATGGCAGAGTTTCACCAGAGCAGCTCATGGACTCATGACCACTGTTTTGGAGATCCCACCCCCCAATTCTCGCCACACACACACACACACACACACACACACACACACACACACACACACACACTTCTGAAAAAAATAGCAAAAATAGAGCCAGGAATATGGCACTGAGAATGTTGTGTCTGCATACCTATGAAAGTAAGTCCACCATTTTTAGGGGTAGATGGGACGCTGTTGAGGAGAAAGTTCTGATTGTTTGGTGGTTTTGTGTTTTTTTTTACCTATAGCACAGTGCTGAAGTCCAGAACAAGTAACTGCTTGGGATTTCACATTCCACGGACCGGATTCAGCTGTGACTTCCTGTTCCCTCTTGGCTGGCCATGGGGAAGGTCCCAGGATGAATGATTTGATTCTTAGAGCTGGAGAATCAACTCTGGCTCTCTGCCCTGCAAGGTTCTGATGCCAGACCAGGTGTAATTTTTGTTTTTAATTCTCCCTCAATATTTGCATCTTCATTTCAAGATACCAGCAAAGGAGGAAACAAGTTGGGTCAAAGATCCTCTCTACAAAGAAGAAAGCCTAAGGTGCCCTAGTAGGGCATCTCAGTAAAGCTGGAAAGAAGAGACTCAGGACCTGTAATTATTCCCTGAGATCTCAGCAGGTTTCAGGAATTCTGAGGGGGGCAATAGGGGAGGAGAACAATAACAGATTCCTGGGACGAGGTGGTTTCTCCACCCCACCCCCAGGGGAAATGGCTGGTTTTACAAGGGTACCTTCATTCTGGCTCTTCCTACGCAGCTGTGGGCACTGAATGCCTCCACCAGCTGGTGCTGGTCAAGCCCCTGTGAAACCTCCTGACCCTGGGTGGCATGTAGTAGCTGTACACACATACACATGTAACACACAGAAAGTGCTCCTGAGCATACATACAATTGCAGCCTCTGCCTTGGTGTGGATGAGTTACAAGTCCGCTTGGAATTCAACTCAGATAGACACATGATGAAGCCAGAGTGCTGTGACGCAAAGCATAGGCCCTGTGAAGGACTCCAGGAAAACCACTAACCTTGCCTGGCCTTCCCACTATTTCCTGCAGAGATCTTCAGGCCAAAACACAGACTCTTTGAGGGGATGAGGGTGAAGAAGGGTGGGATGAGAGGTTAAAGTTTAACTTGGCTCAATTGAGGACTAATTTCCTGGCCAGTAGGGAAGCTGGGAAGTCGGAGATTTTTCTATCAAACAGGACCAACTCCAGGCATGACCTTCCCTTCTCTCTACTGCAAGACTATCTTCTCCCAGGTTGCTTCACTGCTGTGGTCATTCTTAACTTTGCATCCCTTCCAGTCTCCCCTCTGAATTGTCTCTCTCCACTTCTCTTTACCCAAAGGTCCCCTTGCACACATCTTGCCTCCAGGTCACAAATGCTTAAGCCCATGTAGGACCTCTAGCCCAAGCCCAAACTGTCCTTCCAGAAAGTTTTCAGACTTCTGGACAACCTTGTGAACCAGGCCCAGCAATCCTCTCTTCATTCCCACTTTTTGTTTCTTTCCAGATAACTTTGCATCTCTCTGTCTGGCTTTGTTTGTTGTTTACTGTTCCTACTGGAGAAAGAAGCAGGTCTGACAGCCTCCTCTATCCTCACTGAGTCTGGATTATCAGCTAGACTGATTTTGGATCTGACTTCTGAACTTAAGACAGATCCATTCAAACCTAGATTTTGGCTATTTCTAAATTTTTTCCCTCAAAAGCTCTGACCTTGTCATTTTACAGTGAACCGAAGAACAAAAGTGCTTTCTGTCCACAGGACAGGAAGAACTACGGAAGCAGTGGTTTCATCAAGGAAAAGCTAGGACACTTACCCATCTCTCTCCAGGAAACATAGGGAGGGATTTTCAGAAACACAGTCCAAAGATACTGAATGTTTCTCTCGATGAACAAAAGCATCTCCACGGATGTTTCTAAAAACTCAAAAGGAGAAATATCTTCAAAGCTCCCTTGAGCTTTTAAACTTTCCTTCTCAAGGACAGAAATGACTAGAAAGAATTGAATCCCAGCAATAGAGAAGCCATTCTCCAATAAAATTAGGCTCTATCTTGGAGAGTCTAAAGGAATTTTGGGTAGCCAACCAGTTCCGGGACCAGGGAGCATAGAAATTCTTAGACAAGTCAGAATCTCATTTCTGCCACTGTTGCTGCCATTGGTTTTTGTAAAAAGAAGCCAGAAGGGACCATGAGAGTCCCGGCCCAATAAGCCTCACTCCCCATCACCTCTCTGTGCAATGCTGCCAGAAGGCTGGAGCATGTGCTCTGCATGTAGAGCGTGGATTCCAGCCCTGGGATCTCACAGACCCCCTAGCACAGAGTCATGGGGTGTGGCCCCTAAACCAAACCAAAAGATTGTGGTGTCTCAGGGCTGGAGCAGTGGCACAGTGGTAGGGTGTTTGCCTTGCACATGCTAACCTAGGACAGACCATGGTTTGATCCCGCGGCATCTCATATGGTCCTCCAAGCCAGTACTGATTTCTGAATACATAGCCAGGAGTAACCCCTGAGTGTCACCAGATGTGGCCCAAAAACCAAACCAAAAAAAAAAAAAGATTGTGGTGTCTCTCTTTTGTCTCCTATTGCTGAGACTAAAAAAGAAGTTAGTGGCCTGGATCTGCATTCATGTGATCCAGACCTGACTTCTATGAGTAAAAATATCAGTCCTGATCACAGTCTTGACATTGCTGGCTTTGTCTTGGTCTTCCTCCATTCTTGGGAGGTGGATAGGGGCTGCATAGTTCCCTTTTCATGATCCCCAATACTGTCACAGTGACTCTTCATGTGGCACTTCTCTGTGATTATAGAAGATAATCGATCATTAAAGTGGTAAGTGGGAGAGATGGATGTATAAGGAAAACTTTAGTGCTCCCAGATAGTAAATCAGCTCCTGGGCAGAGGGGTATTCAGAAGCACATGGGACATAGAGGGCAGGAAATGGAAACAAAGATGCAAACAGGCCTATGGTTGGAGTGACAGTACAGTGAGGAGGGCACTGGCCTTGCATGTGTTTGACCCTGTTAGATCCCCACCATCCCCTCTAGGTCCTGCAAGCACTACCAGGAGTGATACCTGAGCACAGAGCCAGGAATAAGCCCTGAGCACTACTGAGTGTGGCCCCAAAACAACACAAAAAGACATAAATAGGCAGGAGAATTTGTGGGAGCAGTCTGGGCCCCAGAATTTTCACTGCAATACGAGGCTGCCTTGGCCCAGCCTTGGACTAGCTAGAAGGAAAATCCCAGGCCTGGATCCAGGTCCTGAGGGGGAAATGAGAAACATTCATTCTTCATCCTCAAAAAAAAAAAAAAAAAAAAAAAGGTTAGTGGGAGTCAGGGGCTTAGAAGAGGGTGGGATAGGAGGAGTTCAGAAGTTGGAGTGAGCCACCCCAACCCACCCCATATTTGTAGCTGTGGTTGCTAGCCTCCCAATCAGGAGATTTACAGAGAAAGGTTGATGCTGGGTGACCAAAGTGGCCTCTGCCTCGATCTAGGGGACATTGGGGACAGCAAGGATTTGGGGGGAGAGAAGGGGTCCTGTCTTATGTCTGTGGAGCTGCCCACAAGGTCCTCCTCTTGCCTAAGGTTCTGGGTGTGAGTTTGAGTCACAAATAGCACAGCTTGTATTGGAAGGTCTGAAGACTCACTTTTATGTACCCAGCATAAAAAAGCACCTCCCAGAGCAAGATTTCTTTGGAAAGTTTGGGCTTTTATTTATTTCAAGTTAGTTTTTCTTCTTTAGGCCACACCCAGCAGTGCACAGGACTAACAATTCTCATTCTTTGTGCTGGAGGTATGGGGGGGGGGGGGATCAAACCTGGCTCGAATGCAGGCGAACAGGTTCCTTACCCACTGGACTATCTCTCCGGCCCCAGGCAAGTTTTGGATTTTCTGCAAAGAGAGACAGCTTAGTAGCCCAGAGAAAAGGCCCTTATAAAGTCCAGGGAAACAGCTTTTCTTAACACTATGCCCAGGATCTCAGGAAGCTCTCCTGGCTGTACACAAGGGATGCCCCACCCTGCTTGAACCCCAAAGCTAAAGTGAAGGTTTCTTTGGCAGTCATCAGTATCATTGCATTTCTGCCAAATTTTCACAGCTCACTTCTTTTGGGGCCTTTCAGAGGAAATTGGTCATTTTGTGTGGTCATACTCAATCTTTATTTTCTTGGTAACAGCAGTTGGTTACACACTGACTCACCCTCCACACATATAGTGAATTTTTTCAAGTGTTTTCCTAGAGGACTCTCTTCACTAAACTTGGTGCCCAGGATTTGGCTGTTGCTAATCCATAAAAGTCAGCACTCTGATGTTCGTGGAACATAAGAGGCTCTAAAGAGGCTCTAAATCACTTTGCAGAACTGCTATTATTTAGAGTTCAGTGGGAGCAGGGGACAGAATCTTTCTTTCTGCAAGGTTTGGTGCCTTGGTCTAATTTTCCAACATTTTTGCATCCTCAAGTCAGTTCCAATTCTGTGGGTCATGATTTCTTGAAGTTTTCTGCCAGGTATTATTATTCTGGATGATTCCTTTTAAAAGCAAGCTCACAGAGGACAATATCACCATTGTGTTCTTTAAAAACAAAATTAACCAGCTATTAAACGTTTTCTTCATATTGATCTTTTTTTTTTAATTGTACTCTTCATCCTCATCAAGAAACTTGAGTGTAGGGGCCGGAGCAGTGGCACAGCAGTAGGATGTTTGCCTTGCATGTGGCTGACTAAGATGGACCACGGATCAATCCCCCAGAGTCCCATATGGTCCCCCAAGCCAGGAACAATTCTGAGCACATAGCCAGGAGTAACCCCTGAGCATCACTGGGTGTGGACCAAAAACAAAAAGCCAAAATAATCTAAATAATTAATTTGTTTAAAAATTAGTAGCCATGAAAGATCAAAGGCCCATCAGTAGAAAGCTGGCCATCTGAGGTGGAAAGAGCTGACCAAGCTCCCACCCTGTGAAATACATACCTGTTGCGTCATCACCCAGAATCACCATTTCTCCAAAGGCCCTGCCTCATCACTGACCATCTACTATTCTCTTTGGGGACACCAATCTGACCAAACTTCATGTATGCTGGCTTGGGAGCTGATATTACCAGGGCTTTTTGAAGTGAGTTTGGGTACCTTTCTCCATACTTCCTTCTTCTAGGAGCCCTGGAAGTTGCATACAGGCCCCTAAAAATCATAATATTAGTAATAGTGTCTTGAATCTTTGGACAAGTTCATTTGTTTAATGCTATCATCCCTATAGGAACACGCTAATTTAACAGAATAAACAGCTAACAAGAGCTTACTAAATTTTCTGCCATTGTATTAATGACAATTGGAGAAACAATAATTTTCAAAATGTGCTTGCTACTATACTTCTTTCTTTTTTAACTTTCTTTTCTTCCTCTTTATTTTTTCTTTATTTTTTTCAATAACTTTGTTTTCACTTATCTGGAAACAAATGTATTATGATCAACTATGTCAACTATGAGATGCACTTTTTTTTTTTTTTTAGTCTTCTTTTTTGGTTTTTTTTTTGGGGGGGGGGTTTTGTGGGTCACACCCGGCAGTGCTCAGGGGTTATTCCTGGCTCCAGGCTCAGAAATTGCTCCTGGCAGGCACAGGGGACCATATGGGGCGCCGGGATTTGAACTGATGACTTCCTGCATGAAAGGCAAACACCTTACCTTCATGCTATCTCTCCAGCCCCCGAGATGCACTTTTTAAACTTAATTTTTTTAATCAGTTCCTGAGACCAGAACTATAACACCATGAATAGAGTATTTGCCTTGCTGACCAGGGTTTGATCCCTGGCATCCCATATGGTATCCTGAGTCTTTCAGGAGTAATTTTTGAGCACAGAACCAGGAGTAAACTCTAAGCATTGCTGGGTGGGGCCAAAAAATTTCATTCTTCTTCAGGTCTGTAGAGCTAGTACAGTGGGCAAGATACTAGCCTTACATTCAGTAATCTAAGTTTTGATCACCGCACCCTATATGTTCCCCTGAGCCCACTGGAATAATCCCTTAGTGCAGAACCAGGAATTAGCCCAGACCACAGCAGAGTGTGGCCCCCAAAGAAAAACAAATCAGTTCTTTCTCCAATAACCCTCAAAAGTTGCATTAAGCTTATATTATCAGTACTTGACAAAGTAGTTTTTTGGGTATTTTGGGTGATATTTGTTCACAAGAGTGTCAATATTTGTGTGTTTTAAGGAAACAATGTCACCACTCTGTGCTTTTAAATTGTGTTAATATGCACTTATACACATGGAAAATAGTTCTTGGTGTCAGTCCAGACAAATCTACAGATAGTTACAGTAAATGCATAAGTAGCTGGGGAGGCATGATTTGGCTTGGGGGCCACACAAATATGCGGCTTAGTTAGCTTCTCCTGGCAATACTAGGGGACCTTGTCCAGCTGGAATTGGCTCTGGGTCTCCCCCACAAAAACTGTGAGCTCCAGTCCTAGAGTCATCCCCCATAAATCCTCCACATTTACACAAATACAGCAAGCGTTTCTATGGAGTTTGTTAAAGAACTGGGAAAGAAAATGTGCTTTTCTTGAATTGGAAAATTTCCACATCAAGACTGCATTTATCTTATAGGGAGATGGAGCTGGCTTGGCAGGGGTTGACAGTGGGTGGTAGTGGGTGGCAGGGGTTCAGGGGGTGGCCCCTGGCAGCTGAATGTCCTCATATCCTCCTCCCACCTCTCAGAACCCCCCCTCCCCAGCAATGCAAAGCTGGACAGGAAGAAGCATGAACACACCAAGTATCCCTTGCTTTAGTTAAGTAGATGTCGCCCTGATTCTTGGCCTCTATGTAGACCCGGCACCTTGCTGAGCTTTTCCTTTTCTGTTCCTCTGAACTAGCCTGCAGTGAGAGGGTGATTATGGGCTTTTTCCACAGACTAATTCAAGCTGAAATGAGTGGTTTAAGGCAGTGTTTCTCCTCCCAAGGCTGCTCTCCACAGATTCAGGGCAGATGCTGCGCCTCTCTGGCACCCCAATGAGTGGTGAGTCATCTTGCTTTCAAATGAAGAGATCTTGGGAACCTGGCAGAGACATCCAGTCATTCTGATGGGGGGCACAGAGTAGGGTACCACATATTCAAAAATGATAGTGGCACTATTGTAAAATATACTTATCAATAGTAATAAAAGTAATTTTATTTTTCCCTCCCCACCCCAAGTAATTTTTTTTTGTTTTTGTTTTTGGGTCACACCCGGCAGCGCTCAAGGGTTTACTCCTGGCTCTAAGCTCAGAAATCACTCTTGGCAGACTTAGGGACCATATGGGATGTCAGGATTCGAACCACCATCCTTCTGCATGCAAGGCAAATGCCTTACCTCCATGCCATCTCTCCGGCCTCCCAAAGTAATTTTAAAGAACAATGGCAGAGGAGCTTGGCACTTTGTTTATTTTTGTTTTATGTTTTGGGGCCACGTCTAGGCTATGCTCAGGGCTTATTCCTGGCTCTGAGCTCACGGGTCATTCCTGGTGGACTCAAGGGAACATATGAGCACAGGGATATAGGAACCATTTAGAGTTGGCTGCACAGCAGTCAAGGCCCTGCCCACTGTTCTATCTCTCTGGCACTTTGGAGCTGGTGTTACTGCAACTATGTTGTATGTCAAACATCATCAGCATTAATGCTGTTATAACTAGCACCTAAATAACAAAAAGACCTTTTAATACAATTTAAAAGAAAAAAATAACAACAGTACTTCTTCTTTTTTTTTTTTTTTAGTTTTTTTTTTGGGGGGGTCACACCCGGCGGTGCTCAGGGGTTACTCCTGGCTGTCTGCTCAGAAATAGCTCCTGGCAGGCACAGGGGACCATATGGGACACCGGGATTCGAACCAACCACCTTTGGTCCTGGATCGGCTGCTTGCAAGGCAAACGCTGCTGTACTATCTCTCCGGGCCCAAAACAGTACTTCTTAATATTTTTTTATTTTTTATTTCTCTTAGATTTTGGTTCCACACTAGTAGTCCTCAGATTTTACCCTGAGTCTGTGCTCAGGAATCATACCTGGTGGTGCTCAGAAAACCATTAGGGTGCTAGCAATGGAACCGAGTTCAACCACATGAAAGGCAAGTGCTTTCCCTGCTATTTTATCTCTCTCATTCCCCCAACCTTTTTCTGATCATGTGCCCCTCTGATCATATTCCATGGTCCCCCCTATCCTATCCATTGACTCCCTAGTCTTGTGTCATGATCCCTATGGATGCGATTTTTCAGCTGAGACCTCCTTGAACTCCTTGAGCCCCTACTCTCTCTGAGAACATGGGACTGGGTTATGAAGCTCAAACGGAAAGAATGGAATTGACTAAGCCAGAGCCATAGTATAGTAGGATAGGCACTTGCCATGAACATGGCCAACTGGGATCCTATCCTTAACATCCCATAAGGTCTCCCAAGCCCACCAAGAGTGATTCCTGAATGTAGAGTCAGGAATAACCCCTGAGCACCACTAGGTGTGGCCCCCAAACCAAAAATAACAAAAATAACAACAACAAAGAATAGAGTTAGTAGGATAGCCTGATTATACTGGTGCCTGATATGAGTCACGTTGGGACTCAGATTCCTTGGATGTGACCCTGCTTTGGGCCTTATGACTCATACTTCACCATCTCAAATTCTTCTACACTGGGGGGGGGGTGCAGGAGAAGTCAGTTTATGTCCCACCCAAGATGCAGGAAGGCTCACTGAGAACAGAACATAGTACTTAAGGCTTCTCTCCAGCTTCTTCTCCCACTTCAGTTAAACTCTCTGGGTCTGAAATCCTGAGTGTGTCAGTCTAGAATTAAAGTGATTACCTCCCAGGAGCTAGGATGGAAATAGGATCAAATGGAATGGGAAGACAGCCCATCTCTTAATTACACACTACCATGACACTGAAAATTAGATCAGATTAATTTTGCAACCTATTTTTCTTTGGAGGCTTTTTATTATTATTATTAGGTTTTCAACTTCATTCTTTTGCATGTATCAGAGTTATCAGAGTGAACCAAAATATTCCCTGTATATATATATATATATATATATATATATATACATACCCCAATATGCTCACTACCCAACTTTAATAATTACCTACTCAGCATCCTTTTTTTTTTAATCTGCACTCTAAATCCATTTCCCACTTCCTGGCTCATTTCGCAGCAAAACCCAGATCTAATATGTCATTTGTAACTATTTCAATATCTATTTCTAAAAGAAGACTCGAATTCTAACATAAATATCATGGTAACAATCCCATCTAAAATACTTTACGGTAATTCCTTACAATCTAGTCCATGTCAAAGGACTCAAGAGATGCCATGCATTGGGGCCAGAGAGATAGCATGGAGGTAAGGCGTTTGCCTTTCATGCAGGAGGTCATCGGTTCAAATCCTGGTGCCCCATATGGTCCCCCGTGCCTGCCAGGAGCAATTTCTGAGCCTGGAGCCAGGAATGGCCCCTGAGTGCTGCCGGGTTTGACCCAAAAACCACAAAAAAAAAAAAAAAAAAAAAAAAAAAAAGAGATGCCATGCATGCTTTTTTGTTATTGTTGAGTTGAATCAGGATGCAAACAAGATCCCATCTTGATTATTGATAAGCTTTTTAAGTCTCTTTTCATCTGCAGATCACCCCTAGACCTTCCCCTCATCACCAGAATGGAATTTTTCTCAACTCTTTGCTCCTAGATTTTTTTCCCACAGTCTGTGTTTTGCTGATTGCATCTGGGAGGTGTGTGTTTGAACAAGTTTCTCTGTTCTTGTGGTCTCTCTCTCTCTCTCTCTCTCTCTCTCTCTCTCTCTCTCTCTCTCTCTCTCTCTCTCTCACTTCACTCTCGCTCTTTTCTTTTTCTTCTTTTCTTCTTTCTTTTCTTTTCTTCTTTTTTTCTTTGTCTCTCTTTCTTTCTTTCTCTCTTTCTCTCTCTTTCTTCCTTCCTTCCTCCCTCCCTCCCTCCCTCCCTCCCTCCCTCTCTCTCTCTCTCTCTCTTTCTTTCTTTCTTTCTTTCTTTCTTATCTTTCTTTTTTCTTTCTTTCTTTCTTTCTTTCTTCTTTCTTCTTTCTTTCTTTCTTTCTTTCTTTCTTTCTTTCTTTCTTTCTTTCTTTCTGTCTTTCTGTATTTCTTCCTTTATGAATTGACAGCTAGATCTGTTTTAGTAGTACAATCCATTCAAGGTCCCTTCTCAAAGCAAAATAGTAAGATGTGTGTGAGTGAGTGAGTGAGTGTGTTGTGTGTGTGTGTATGTATGTGTGTGTGTGTGTTGAACATTTAAAGCACTGAAAATCCAGCACAGATCAATAGCTTTTATCAGAAGTTTTCAAATGAGGAAGGAGGTTCAGGGGACTGAGGTGGGAGCCTCTTGGTACTGGTAGTGGCCATGGTAATGTGATGTGCACCATGAAGAGGTGTAAAACTGTACCTCAGAAGTTGTATAAACAAATGTTATCTCAATGATAAATTGAGGGGGAAAATAAATATGTAAAATAGGGGAAAATGCAAAATAATAGCATTTGAATGTTTTTTTCTCCTTTGTTTGTTATTAGGAATAGTTCTAGAGTCAGAGAGATAGAACAGGGGGAATGCTCTTACCTTGCACACAACTAACTTGGGTTGGGCGCCCAGTGACATAGAGGGTCCCCCAAGTCTCATCGCAAGTGACCCTTGAGTGCAAAGCCAGAAGTTAGCCCTGGGCACTCCTGAAGTGAGGACATAGCAAACAGGTCTTGAATTTTAGAATATTTTTGTAAGTCAAGGTGAATCTTAACTGATTCCTCTATTCTTTAAGTAGGACCCTTATGATCTTTTGAGAATTGTACTAAAGAAGACAAAGGTCCAAAATAAATAAAGTCTAAACACTTTGCCTGTCCTATAATGCTAAAGTTCCAATGCCGTTGCTCCAATTTGATAAGTGAGTTTTAATCTTCTCTCCCCAAACTGAAAAGTAAGTGTGGGAGATGCTAGGTCTCCCTATTCACATTCTGACAGGGTTCAGCAAAAAATAACAAATTTGGGATTGGGGCCAACGTACAGTAGGTAGAGTGTTTGTCTTGCATGTAGTCAGTCCAGGTTCAACCCCTGGCATCTTATGGGGTCCCCAAGATTTGCCAGGAGTGATATCAGAGAGCAGAGCCAGGAGTAACTCCTGAACATTGTTGGAAGCAGATGTGACCCCCCAAACAAAATAAATAAATTAATAACAAAAGAACAAAAAACTAACAAATGAGACATGAAATTTGTGGAAACCCTAGAGGGCTTTTGGGGTAGGTCAGTGCCTTTCTATGCATTTGGAAAGGGTTCCGGGTGCTATTCCAGGGAGCCACACACTGATTCACTTCATTGACTCTGCCATTCCATGATGGATAAAGGCCAATGATATTCCCTTTCAGGTATGCCACTCTGGCTTAGAGCTGTGTCTGAAGGCAGGGATCAAGTCAGTGCTCCTCTAGCTGGCCAGGCCCCACCCTTCCCCTTCTCCTGGATTCCAGAATTCGGCCCAGGCAGGCCCAAAGTCCCTCTCTGCTGGGCAGTCTGCAGCATAGCTTCTTTCTCCTACACTGGCCGGCTGCATGTCACCTGCTTGGTGCTGAGACAGAACCAGCTGAAGTAAGTCATGGGGCTGTGTGTGGTCACAGTTGGCATTGATGGCTTTGCTCTTTGAAATGACCTGAGACCCCCTTAAATCACAGTAAAGAAGAAGTGTTTGCAGGCACAGGGAGGTCTATCTTGGGCCCTGGTGGAAGTTGGTAGCAAGAAGGCTAGAGTGTGCCCCCGCTTAGTTGTTTGTGAGGGGAAGGTTGTGTGTTCACTCAGTCAGCACCAGCTGAGAGGCAAAGCTTGGGGGTCAGAAACACTGAAACCCAACAAAACTGAATCTGGTCCCTTTCATGGGACCAAATTTAAGCTCTGGAGAATGACAACCAGAGTGGACACAATTCTCAGTCCTTAGGAATTTGGTTTTGTTTGCTTGTCTATTTGGTTGGTTTTTTGGGTTGTTGTTGTTGGTTGTTGTTGGTTGTTGTTGGCTTTTTGTCTTGTTTTGTTTTGCCACATACCTAGTAATGCTCTTGAGTCTGAGCTCAGGATTTACTCCTGGCAGCACTCAGGGAACCATAAGAAATATGCTGGGGATCAAACTTGGATCTGCTACATGCAAGGCCAATGCCCTCCCCACTGTCCTATCACTCCAGAGCCCTTAGCTGTTCTTGCCTTTATTTATTTTTTCTTTCCTTTTGGGGCCATACCTAGCAGTGTTCACAGATATTGCTCTGAGCTCATTCCAGATAGTGCTCAAGGTACTCTGAGGTCCTGGGGATGGAACAGGGGTCACACACCTTAATTCTTGCATGATTTCTCCAGTCTCTTCTACCTGCTGCTGAAAAGACCATTAATGTGTGGGAAGGTGGCTGGGAAAGGGCTCTGGGTCCCTGTGGCTGGCCTGCAGCATTCTAGAGGAGGGAGCCTTGGCTAAGTATTGTCCATCTTCCCGGAATTAGCTACCCAGAATTGAGTGTCTGTTGTCCTGGTTTGGGTGCTTTGACCACAGCCTTGTGGCCCGCACATCTGCGTCTTTCTCTTCCCTGTGTGAAAAATGACCACTTGTTATTCTGGCATATTTTGGGAGAAGGGCACACCTGGAAACACTCAAGGGTTATTCCTAGGTCTACACCCAGAAATTACTACTGGAAGGCTTGGGGACCATATGAGATGCTGGGGGTCGAACTCGACTGGCTGTGTGAAAGGCAAATGCCCTATCCATATGGAATGCTATCACCCTGGCCCTGTCCTTGGCATTTGTACTGAGAAAAAGTGACAAGGAAATCCTTCTAGGGGATGTAGTGGAGAGTGTGGCTTTACAGCGCAGCTCCTACACTTTTGCCAGCAACCAGAAAGAAGGAAGCAACCTCTTGGAGAAATTTGGAAGGAAAAGGCATAAAGTGGCATAGGAATACTCTGACCAGAAGGCTGGTGGCCCTGAAGGAAGGTGTGTGCCCAGCAGGATCCCTGAGACAGTATTAAAAAGATGTTCTGGGGCTATGGAAATATTAGTATGTGCCTCCCCAGAAAAGCTGCAGTCAAACCCAAATAAAGGCCAAATACAGTCTCACACACATTCCACCACCCCCCAAGTTCCCTTTGGTTCCATGTGATTGGAACCGATGGGAGATTCCCCCCCCCCCGCCATCCCCCCGCAACCCAGGGAGAGGGGATTCCTACTCCTCCCTCAACTGATAAGCCTTGGAAGCAAAGCAGGGGAGGAAGAGAAACCTGTAGAAATGAGTCTCCTAAGGCAGGGACTGCCCATCCTCTCCAGAGAGCGCTGCCAGTTCCTTGGGCACCATATCTCATGGAGCAGCCTGGATGTGCCATATGTGTGTGCCTTCTTGTGTGTACACATGCAAATGTGTCCATGTGTATGCATACATGTGTGTGAGGAAGAGGGCAAGGAGAAGAGTAGATGAAGGAGGAAGAAGAGGAGGAGGAAGAGGAGAAGGAAAAAGAAGAGAAAGAAGAGGAGGAGAAGGAAGAAGAGGAAAAGGAAAAGGAGAATAAGGAAGAGAAGGAGAAACTATAAAATTTCCCCAAGCACCCTTGGGCTTAGCCCTAAAACCCAAACTAAAAAAAGAAAAAAAAAAGACATTTCTTGGCTACACTGATATCCTGACTGGAGCTCTGCTGAAAGATGCTGAATTGTTCTTTTCCTTTTCTTTCCCGATAGGTGTGCACATCCAGTCTGCATGTCTGTGGTTCTGATCGGACACAGTCAGGTGAAACAGAAGAGGCCCTTAGGAAATGCTCCCAAACATACCTACCCATTGGCTGTGGGGAGCAAAGCAGTGAGTGAGCCCTGAGCACTGAGCCAGGAATGGCCCTTAGACACTGCTGGGTGTGGGCCCCAAATAAAAAAAATCAAACATACCTAACCTGTGTGAGCAGGAGAGAAGATAAGCAAATAGACACCCGCACACACATTCCGTTTATGTGAAATGTGAGACCCAGCACTGGGAGGGAAGGAGCAGAGAAGGGTGTACAAGAGTGTGTGTGTGTGTGTGTGTGTGTGTGTGTGTGTGTGTGTAAGATTCTTTTTCTGTTTGTTTGGGGGCCACACCCAGAAGAGTTTAAGGCTGCCTCCTAGCTCTGCACTTAGGGATCACTTCTGATGGTACTCAGGGGGGACAGTATGGGATGCGGGGCTCATATCTGGGTCTGCTGCACGTAAGGTCTGCCCTCTCCACTGTCCTATTGCTCCAGACCAATGAGGACAATTTTTGTTTATTTGTTCTTGGGCCACCCCCAGAGATGCTCAGGCACTACTCCTGGCTCTGTATTCAAAAATTACTCCTGGCAGTCTTGGGGGACCATATGGGATGCCAGGGATCGAACCCAGGTGGGCTGTATGCAAGGCAAATGCCCTCCTCTCTGTGCTATCACTCTGCTCCTCAATGAGAATATTTCCATTCTGAACATTTTCTCGAGCTTCATCTGAGCACTGGCCATGTGGTATGCTCCTAGGACAAAGTGCTCAGCTGTGTGATCTGGAGTCAGCCAACTTCATGCTGAAGCATTGGATCCCCAACATATCCACGTACAGAGAGTGATTCCCCCACCCCGCCCTGTGGCAATGCTGTTCAGGTTGTGTAGTGTCACAAGAAAGCTGTGCAGCATACCAGGTTGTGGGCAACACAATCAAGTCTCCAACACTTGTATGGCTACAATAAAAGGAAGGAAGGGGAACAGTTTCAAACCTGCACTTCCATCAAATGTGAAATATAGTGGAATAAGATATTGTTTTAAAATATGAAATGGAACCACATTACTGGAATCACCTTGATCAGCCTCATATTGGAGGGAGGAAAATGGATGGTACCAAGACCAGACAGTCATATGTTCATTTGGTGGAAATAAAAAATGATCAGACTTGAATACCAAATCCAAAGTCAACGACAACAGAATCGATGCCCAATCTGCAACAAGTGTGCAAGTGGGGAACAGTTGCACTAGCATTATGGGGGGTAAAGGAGGGAGATGTGGGATGCATGCTGGGAACAGTGGTGGAGGAAGGACAACACTGGTAGTGGGAATGACTCTCATTCATTGTCACTATGTGCCTTAAATATTACTGTGAAAGATTTGTAATTCACTTTGACCACAATAAAGATTGAAAAAAATATATGAAATGTGAGGAGCCAGAGCGACAGCACAGTGGTAAGGCTTTTGCCTTGCACACGGCCAATCTAGGACAAACCTTGGTTCCGTCCCCCAAGCCAGGAGCAATTTCTGAGCGTATAGCCAGGAGTAACCCCCAAGCATCACAGGGTGTGGCCCAAAAAAACCAAAAAACAAATAATAATAATAAAATAAAATATAAAATGTGAGGCCGGAGTGATAGCACAGCTGTATTGCATTTACCTTGCACACAAGCCGACCCAGACAAACCTGAGTTCAATCCCCGGCATCCCATATGGTCCCTGAGCCTGCCAGGTGCGATTTCTGAGCACAGAACTAGGAATAATCCCTGACTGAAGCTGAGTGTGGCCCAAAAACAGACAAACAAAAGAAAAGAAAAGAAAAGAAAAGAAAGAAAACGAAAAAAAAGAGAAGTGTGTGTGTGTGTGTGTGTGTGTGTGTGTGTGTGTGTGTGTGTGTTCGTGTGCGCGCGCTGCCCTGAACTCCGAACCACAAATGAATGAATCACAGGGGACAAGAGCTTCAGGTAGGCCTTGTCATTTGAGACACCCCTTCTTGGCTCTCTCCAAGCAGCTGAGAGTTTGCTAGAAGCAAGGCTACCAACAGAAGGAAGAACATGCAAAAAGCACTGGCTAGTCCAAGATACCAGCACAGACCCAGTGACTATATTTCATCCCTGATTCCAAGACCACCTGTTTCCCTCCACTTGTTGTGACTATCCAGTTACTCGACTTTCAGTAATTCTGATCATTCTGGAGGTGCCAGTGCATGAATCTGCAGAATGTGGGGGGCAAAGTGGGGGGAGGAGGATTGCCAGGTTCACCGGATTCCTAAAGGTGCTACCTGTCTTCGTGGTCCAAATCAAACACATTGCAGTGTTTCATGGGGAGTGTTTACTCCAGGGAGCTCCTAAATCACACAGCTGCACAGCAAACATGCTGAAACATGTCTGGGCCCAGCCTGCCACAGTGCCTGCTCTGTCAGATCCTATTAAGGAAATGTATGTGGTGCAGACTTCAGCAATGGGTTGCTTCCATTCTTTCTGGAAAGAAGCTGTGACTGTTTTTATACATTTTCTCCAGAGAATGAAAGACTTTATTTCCTCTGCATTGCCTTGCCTATTGAAATAAGAAATCCTGAGTGGGACGGCCTTTTAGTGATCTGTTATAGAGATGAGACTGGTCATGTGCCCCACAATTCTTGTGGGGGAAAGAACCTGGTGTCGCACACCTGCTAGATGTGCATCCTACCATTGAACCCAATCTTGCTCTGGGCTTTTATTATTGACTTTTTGGTTTGGGGGCATCATCCAGCCATGCTCAGGAGTTACTCTTTTTCTTGGGTGGGGGGTCATACCCAGCAGTGCTCAGGGGTTACTTATGGCTCCATGCTCAGAAATCGCTCCTGGCAGGCTCAGGGAACCATATGGGATGCCGGGATTCAAACCAATGACCTTCTGCATGAAAGGCAAACGCCTTACCTCCATGCTATCTCTCCAGCCCAGGGGTTACTCTTAGTTCTGTGCTCAGAGTAATCCTGGCAGTGCTTGAGGGACCCTATATAATAGCAGGCATAGAACTTGGCTGCAGGCAAGGTTAAGTGACTGATTCCCTATGCTATCTTAGCCCCCTTACATTTCATTTGTAATAAGTTCTTTAAAATGGTAAATTTGGGGGCCAGTGAGGTGGCGCTAGAGGTAAGGTGTCCTCCTTGCAAGCGCTAGCCAAGGAAGGACCGCAGTTCAATCCCCCGGCATCCTATATGGTCCCCCCAAGTCAGGGGCAATTTCTGAGCACTTAGCCAGGAGTAACCCCTGAGCATCAAATGGGTGTGCCCCCCCCAAAAAAAAAACAAAAAAATGGTAAATTTGTGCTAAATCTGGTGGGTACCCCTCTTAAGTCTCCTCAGCCTTTGATTTTCTAAAGGGTGAAGTTTCTCACATTGTGGCTAGGGTAGGAGTAGCCTTCCACCCATGTTCAGAAATGGAAGAATTGCACAGAGATAGGGGAATCTCACAGACCAGACATGGGAACCACACAAAGATTGTAAATGTCAGAAAAAAGAGGGAACCTCACAAAGATGGTGGAACTTCACAAAGATGGGGGACCTCACAGAAATGGGAGGATCCCACAGAGATGAGGGAATCTCACAGAGATGAGGCATCTTCACAAAGATGGGGAATCCTCAATGATAGAGAACCCCACAGAGATGAGAGAACCTCACAGATGAGGGAAACTCACAGGCATGGGGAATCCCACAAAGATGAAAGAACCTCAGTGGGACTTGCTCCACTAGGCTGACCTCCTACACAAATGCCCCAAGGTGAAGTGACTGGGATCTAGTGTCCCCTGTTTTCAGGGCCAACTTCTCTGGAACCCCAAGAAGCCTTCAGATTCTTCTGGCTGAAAGCCCTGGTGGGGTGCAACTCTGGATCCCCTGCCACATATCTTGTCCTTAGCCTCATTTCCTTTTGTTGTTGTTTGAGGTCACACCTGGTGATACTTAGGTCTCACTCATGGCAGGGCTCTGGGGACCACATGTGATGCAAATGCCCTGCCCACTGCACTGTGGCTCTGGCCTCTGCTCTTAGCCTAGTTCTATTGACTTTGCGTTTGGAGGCCAAACCCAGCAGTGCCTGAGTCTCACTCCTGGCTCAGTGCTCACTCCCAGTTTTGCTATTGGTGCTGGGGATCACTCCTGGTGGTGCCTAGGATCAAACCTGCTACAGATAGATCCCCAGCTCTTGGGGACATGTGAGCCAACGGTTTTCAAGTTATGGGGTCTTTGGCATCCTGTGGAAAGTGGGGAAAGGCCTCTCTCCACTTCCCATTGCGGAAATTGGGGTCACAGTCGCCCAGAGCTTCCTGAACTTTTGTGGATTCTGATTACTTTGGAGACCTAGCACGGAACAGGAACCCTCTGAGCCTTTCCTTGCTGGTTGAGTACCTGGCTGGGTGTCACCTTCCACCCTCAGCTTCTCTGGTCAGTCTGTCCTTTAAGGCTCCGGACAGAAAAGTATGATCAGAAGGCGACCCAAGGCGCCAAGACACATCTAAGAGGACGACAAATTGTGTGGTCCAGCTAGGAATTTCTGTGCTGGGGACGTTGGTAGAGTTTGGGGCGGCCACTTTAGTGCTAGTGATTTCCAGGACCCCTTTTCTTACCCAAGAAAAGTTGGTTAGATGCTCCCGTGTCTCGGGAAGACACCAAACCCCAAGCCTTCTGTGCTTATTTTTAATATTTATTTATTTTAGCAAAGCGGAGGAGAAAATCTCAGACATCGGAAAGCCAGGAGCCCTGGCTTTCAGGAGAAGCGGCTGTGATGGCGTCATTCATGGTTCTCCGGCAAAGCAGGGATAGCACCCCACTTCCCTGCGGGGCTCCGGACTTTTTCCTCAGTGCCAGCTGCGCCTCATTAAACCACCTCCGAAGAGCAAGGAAGTGCCCGCCCCGGCCTAGGCGGACAGGACAGGGCTGGGCGCCGTGGTGTCACCGGGAGCCCCGAGCTCTAAGTCCCAGTACCCACGGACCTCTGGGGGTGGGGTGGGGGGAATCAGCACCGGCCGGGAACCCCGGGGAGCAACATTTGCGCTCTGAGCGCGTTGATTTGGCACTGGAGAGGCCTTGGGCTCTGTCTTCCCAGGATCCAGGGGAAAAGGGCTTGGAGGCTCCCCCAGTCCAGTGCGCGGATCTGAGCTGTGGTGGGTGTGTGTTGGGGTGCTAGGGCGGCGACTGGAACACGCCGACCCCTCCGTGCGGGATCCCACTTTGGCCCAGCGTGCGCCGAGGCCCCGGCCAGCTCCCGCAGCCCCGCATTCCGGACATTCCTGCGCTGTGACGTCCCCAAGGACGCGGCACCTCCCGCTCCGGGCCTCCACGTGGCCGCGCGCCCCGGCGCGCTCCCGCCCTCCCCGCCCCCGGCGCGCCCCTTGCCGGGCCGCCCCCCTCCCACCCGCGCGCGCCCCGCTCTGCCTCCGCCTCCCGCCCGGCCCCCCGCGCCGCCGCCGCAGCCGCTGAACAGGGCCGGGGGTAGGGTAGGCTGTCGTGGCTGCAGGAGCCTGCTGTCCCTTCGTCCGCGCGCCGCTGAGCTCTGGCTCTCCGCGCTCCCCAAAACTTCGGCCCAACTTTAGTTGCCTGCGATCGGGGGGCGCAGGCCTGGGTGGGAGGGAGCGGGCGGGCGGGCGAGCTTGGCTGTGGGACCCCAGCGCCCCGCGGACACCCCCATTTCCTCCCGGGGGGCTCCTCCGCTCTTTGGTTTCGTGCGCCTCTCTGTGCGCCCCGCGCGCGCAGCGGAAACCTCCTTCGGTCAGCCTCTGGACCGGCCAGCCGGGGAGACCAACGCGGGACTCCGGGGCTCCGGGCGGGCCATGTAAAGCAGGTAAGCACCGGGGAAGCGGGGCTCCTCGGGCTTAGGCTCGGGCCCAGGCTTGGGGCGCACGGCCGGGATGCAGAGTGGAGCGGGGTGCGCGACTCTGCCTGGAGAGTTGGGGGGTAAATAGACTCACACTCTTGGCGCAGCCTCCAAGTCCCTTTAGGCCTTTTTGGGGGGTGGGGTGGGGGGCTAGAGCAGGCCAGGTGGTGGGGTTAGAACTAGCCGCGGTGTCGTCGTCTTGCCGGCAGGGACCTGGACGCCCCCCGCGCCCCTCAGCCGCGCCCGGCGGAGACCCGAGCTGGACGGAGCGGCGAGTTCCGCTCTTGCCCCTAGGCCCGTGCGGCAAAGCCCAGGAGTCTGGGCTCCGCCTTGGAACTCTGGCAGAGCCGGGGCCCGGCCTTTCAGGGTGTTCTCCGCGTCCCACTTTGGAAACTTATGCTGGTTCTTTTTAAAAGCCCCTTTCCCGTTGGCCTGATCCCGGAATTGGGTCTCGGATCCTCGGAACTAGCATGGGGTCCCTCCTTCTTAAGGCTCCAGCGGAGGTGGCCCGCATAGTTTATCCACAGTTTACGCACACTCGCTCACTCGTTCGCTCGCGTCCTGGGTCCGTCCTGTCCAGGCGCTGGCCCAGGTGAAGAAACTTTGCCTTCCCAAGTATCCATTTTTTGCAAACGCGGGAGTTGGGTCTCACACACGTCCTCTCTACTGCAAGCAGACACCCCCAAAACTGAGGCGGGAACCCGCAACTACCTGCTTGGAGTTTCTAGCCGGGCAGCCCCGGGGGTCGGGGTGGGGGGGAGAAGAGTCCCTTGAGGGCTGGCAGGGAAGAAAGTTGTGGAACGCGCCTATACTCCTGGAGTAACAGATCCTCCCCGAGGCGGGATGCGTTGCAGCCAGACCCTAGAAAGATTGTGTGTGCAAAGCGTGTTTCACCTCCCAAGTCCCGGACCTGGAGGGTTAGTTAGGGGTGGAGAGGGGAGCTGGGGGACCAGGTTAGTGCAGTAGTGGTGAGCTTTTTCATTGCTTTTTTGGGGGAGGGGGTCACCCCCCGGAGATGCTCAGGAGTTATTCCTGGGTCTGCACAACGGAATCACTCCTGGGAGTGCCATGGGGAACTTTAAGGGATGCCAGGGGTTGAATCCAGGTTGGCTTCCTGTATGGCAAGCCCTTCGCCCTTTGTCCCATCTCTCCAGCCCCCCTCCCACGAGGATTTTAGTGTTAATGAAATGACTCGATAGTCCCCATCCGGCCTGGGGAAATTGGTTTGTATTGGCGGGCTGGGACCATCTACATTTTCATGGGCTCATTGGTCCTGGCTGCAGGCTGCGAATTCCTGTTGATGCCTTGTAAATGATGGAGGAGGTGATGGAGGAGGAAGAAGAGGGCGCATTCCTGACTCTTCAGGTACTGCTGCCTTATCTGCTGGTGTGAGGGTCTCATGTGCTGGTGGTGGATAGCAGAGGCTCAGGCGAGGGTTCCCTGCTGGTTATTGGAGGGCACCACGGACCGAGGTGGGAATCGGCTTAGGATGTGCGTGCCAGACCTGGAGACTACTGAGAGATAATCCGCGCAGGGCTTTTCCTTCCTGGGCTCTGACTTTGTTCCCAAAACCCGACTAGCCCTTGCAGGTGGTGTAGCTAAACGACCCAAGCTGACCTTCTTGCAGGTGGGAGCCCAGTGCCCATGAGTCCGGCCATTCCCATCCCCACCCTTTCCTGATCAGATTGCAGCCTCTGACAGCTGCTTATCTGTCCAGATGCCTTGCAAAAAGGTTCTGCCATGGTCCAGTCCTGTTCCTGATGACAACAGGTCACCTCAGGTTACTCCAACAGAAGGAAGAGCACTGGGGTAATCTGCAATTTGGGGAGTTTATTTAAGCTCCCCCCCACACACCCCAAAGAAAAACCTCTACCACCACTTACATCCTGCCCCTTCCCCAGAGTGGAATTTTCCTACAGTTCGTTTTTTGGGGATGAGTGTTGGGGAGGGGTGTTGACTCAAAAGGAAGTTTAGTCTTTTTTTCTGGGAGAACCATAAATAAAGGCCTCTTTGGGAAATGGGAAATTTGAGGGTCCTTCCCCATCACCAGTAGATGACCACCACTCTTCCGGGGTTCCATCTCCTGCTGAGGATTCCCAATATTTATCAGGAATTGAGTTTTACTCCAGGAAATCTAAAAGTGCCCCTTTGCTCACCTGGACTCCTTTCTGCCCCTCACCCCCCCCCCCCCCGTATTCTATAATTCACTGAGCATTGGGCAGTATTTGAAACTCACCCAGAGCTGGATGTGGAGTTTGACAGTGGGTAAGAACATGTAAAAATCTGCATGGACCATAAGACAGCAGGGAGGGCGCTTGCTCTGCATGAGGGACCCTGAATCCCATAGGGTCCCCCCCCCCACCAAGCACCACCAGGAGTGATTCCTGAGTGCAGATCAAGGAGTAAGCCTTGAATATCTCTGGATGTGCCCCCCCCCCCCAAATTTCACAAAGCTTCTCCCAAACTACCAAACTACAAATTAGGAGCTGGGTAAGGTTTTGCCTCTCAGGGATTCCGAGCATGGAGAAAACCAAGATTCTCCCCCCCCCGCCCCCCCCAGAAAAGAAGGTGAAAGGAAATAAAGTCTCAGATCCAACTTTGCCCTTCCCTGCCACTGAGCCTCCCTGAGTTAGGCCCTTGGAGGGTTTGAGTGTGGGGCTGATTCTTAGGGATACCTCAGGTTGGCACTGGCAGCATGGTTGCCCCCTAAAGGCCTCTGTGTAGTGTGGATCTGTGTGATGCTGGGGAACTTAAAAGCCCCCTGCTGTCGTTCCCCCCCCCCCCAAAAATTCCGGCTCCACCGAAGGACGAGGAGGCTATTTATATGTTCCGGGGGCCTTGCATGCGGCCCTGAATATGCTCTTTGTATCCTTTTTTTTTTTTTCCAGCAGCCTGCGTTCTCATGCGTGCCAACATACACATAAACCTTTGTCTCGGACCTTTTTTTTTTTCTCTTTTTGGTGTTGGCTCAAAGCAGACGTGTTAGCTGGCAGCTGCCATTCCGCCCCTCATGGGCAGAAGGGAAGTGGGTGGCCCGAAGGATGCCAGAGCCTGTGTTGGTCTTTCTATGCCCAGGGTCTGGGTGTGGACCATCCTGCTGTGTTTATCATGTTGAAATCTAAAATTTGGTCAAGTCGTGGGCTGTGACCCCTTCTCAGCCCTGGGGAGTCTGCCTGCTTGCTGCCTCCTCTAACACCCAAACACAGTCTTCTGGGGCAAATCAATGCTAGAGGGTCCCCCACCCCCATCCCAAACCCAATCCTGCTTTCCATGCTTCTTGCTTCAGAGCAACCCACACTGGAAGAAACCAAGAGAATATTTGCTCTGGGGACCCAAGAGGAAAGCAGAAAAAATTGCTGGGTGGGGGTGGGGTACTGCAGCTTTCACTGTTCTGAGGCTTCAGGTTCCTGTGATCCAGTGGGATGTGGTGGGCTGGGGAGACGAAAATTTCCATAGACTGGAAAGTCTGCTGTCTGACACTGGACTTTTTTTTTTTTTTTTTTAATCCAGGAAGTTTCCTAGAAATGTTCTGCTTTCTGATAGGAGGTGTGTGTGTGTGTGTGTGTGTGTGTGTGTGTGTGTGTGTGTGTGTGTGTGTGTGTGTGTGTGGTGGGGTTGTATCTCAAGGATCTGACAAACATTAACTTCCCTCTATCAGCCTCCCAGCGGGACTCAGCCTTAGAAGAAAGGGAAGGCTTGTAAAATAGAGTCACGCTGGCGTGTGGTATGTGTTCAGGAGGTAGAGGATTATTAGCAGCCTTAAATCGGGCCTGCAGGCCAGGGGGTCAAGAGAGGGACCCCCGGGGGGGGGTAGGGGGA
This sequence comes from Suncus etruscus, assembly GCF_024139225.1. Classification (NCBI taxonomy): domain Eukaryota; kingdom Metazoa; phylum Chordata; class Mammalia; order Eulipotyphla; family Soricidae; genus Suncus; species Suncus etruscus. The sequence continues at coordinate 46,843,060 of NC_064850.1, read as the reverse complement.
AAGGAAGGCTCAGGAGACAAGAGTCATCAGCTGGAGGGGGTTGTGCTCACAGCTTTCCCTCCAGAGAGAGAGCTGGCACTGCTGCCCACTGCAATGGATAAAGGATCTCAAGGCTTCCTGCCTGAGAAGGGAAGTTTTGGGGTTTGTGTGAGGTGTGAGGGCTTACAGCAGTTTAGGAAACGGGGACAGAGTGCTGGAGAGGTAGGTAGACAGTGAGCATGGTGCTTGCCTTGCATGCAGTCAGCCTGGGTTCAATCCTTGGCATAAAATCTCTTAATCCCCACCAGGAGTGTTCCCTAAACACTGAAGGGTGTGCCCCCTAAACCAGGTGACAGTGACCTTGGGCCTCTGGAACGGGGTCAGGCTCTTAGTGGCAGCTTAAGCCAATGCCAGATTCTGCTTGAAACCTCTCAAAGTTTTGACTTTTGCAACAAGCTTTGGTCTTCCTCGTTCCAGGGTCCTTGTTCCTGGCTTAGTGTCCCCAAATGGATTTTCTACCAGCAGGCCCACTGTGATTTTTTTCTGACTGTGTCCCCCCCAACCCCCTACTCTGTAGGTTGCCCCTAGCCTCGTGCGGTTGCCTTGACTTTAACATGGCTATTCCCAAGGCTCTATTGAGAAGGGCAGCTCTGAGGGGCTGATTCAGGCCAGGTTTGATCTGCTTGGGGGAGCCATGAGCTGGTAGGTTCCAAAATGGGGTACAGTCTGGAACTCCTGGAACACCTGCTGCTTGGACCTCCTCAAATGCAAGTCCAGTGTGCTGTTGGGTTGGGGTCTGTGCGCGAGACTCAAGACTCAGCAGGAGAGATCAACAGTGGTCAGCGCTGATGGTCAGTGAGGATTTCCCTGAGCCTGGCTGGTCCATCAACTATCTTGCAAAAAAGTCTGAGGCAGACCAGAGATGGTTGGGGGAGTCCCAATTTACCAGGCCAGCCACCCCCTTTGTAGAGAAGAAATCACTGGGTGTCTCCTGTAAGCGTGCCTTGATGGAGTGGCCCCGTGTCTCTCAGGTTGCCTCCTTCTGGGCTCTCCTAGTTCAGTCCTAGTCACGCCAGAGGTGCACAGGGTGTCTGAATTCCTCTGAACCTGTGTTTTGCATACCTCAGTGGTGCTTGCTGTCCTGCCCTGCCCTCTGTAGTTATTGGGGGGTTGCTCAGTTGGAGAGAGGAGGTGTATAGGGAAGGCAACAAATCTAGTCTTCTATGAGCTGCAGGAAGAAGAGAAGATGTGGACATTGTGATGGCCATGGCTGCATAGATAGAGCACCACTCAGTGATATCTCTCCTGCTCCCCAACCCTGCCCCTGCACCCCTGGCTCTGTGGCCAGTTCTCTGAGGCCTCTGGACCTTTATTGCCCCTTGCTTTTGTCTCTTCATGTCCTACCCATGAGACACCAGCCTGTGTTCATCCCCCTTGGCTCATAGGATGTTAAAGCCTCGTGGGGTTATAGGGTCACTCCTGCACTGCATCTGTGGAGAGTTGTTCAGCAAGTTGGGGAATTTGTGCCCCTCAGGGTCAGAGACCTTGGCCATGTCCCAAAGACACACTGATTACATTGTCCTGCCCATGAGCACAGAGTTGCTTGGCCAGGCCCAACTGTCTGTGGGTACCAGGCAGTTTGGGGGTTCAGCACATCTCTTCAGCATTGTGGGACCAACCATGCCACCCGCTAGGGCTCAGGTGCTTCTTTATATCTGTCTTGGGGACTAGCCACTGGTAAGTTCACTGCTCAGGTCAGCTCTTTCTGGGGATCCCTCCCCAGCCCTCACTATCAACACCAGCACTTGGAGCATTGGGTCTGACATCTAGAAACTTCCTGTATTTTCCAGTCTTCCTCTTCTTATTCCCTTAATTCTCTGCTTCCTTTGCCTCTTTGTTTCTTTGATCTCCAGCTGCAAGTTTGTGCACCTTCAAGACCTTCCATTCCTCACACACATCTTTGCACCGCCCTGTCAGAGAGAAGGTCTAGCACTTGTCCTTCCGACTGAGCTGTTCATGCCCAGTGGCAATGAGACTCCTCAGAAGTCTAAATGCAGCCCACCTGCATGTTCATCCAAGCCTAAGAGCCTGGCAAGGTTATCATACTCCAGAATGTGGACTGGAAACATAGGATGCCTGGAGCTCGGGGTCAACAACTTGGTAAATTTCAAGATCTGAATAAAAGTAACATTAAAAATAAAATGTGGGGCAGAGCAATAGCACAGTGGTTTGCCTTGCACTCAGCCTCCCCTGGTTTGAACCCTTGCACCCCATATGGTACCAGAGCCTGCCAGGAATGATTCCTGAGCATAGAGCCAGGAATAACCCCCGAGCACCACTGAGTGTAGTCCTAAAATAATAAAAAATAAAAACCAAGAAAACAAACAAAAAAAAAGAACACAAACCTTCTTGGGTTTTCTCTCCTTCCAGCCCCACAGTCTCTGAACACTCAGAGCCCCACTGACTTTTACACATTAGCCGAGTTCTGACACTGTGTCTACTTCATGGACTTTCAATTCTACCTTTAAATTCAGCCTTTAGCAGATGACCATAAGGGTTCCCTCCCCCTTCTCTGTCCACCCCGACTGGGCACCGTCTTGGTCTTGCTGGCTCCCTCTGAACCAGGGGCATCTTCGGCTTTCTTTGGGGACCCTCATGTCTCCCTGTTGCGTTCTGAAGTTGGACTTCAAAGGTACTTTGTTTCCATCCTTTCAAAACCAGGCTCCTTTCCACCTTATTTTCAAACCCCAGGACCCCTGCTCTGAGGAGGGGTTGGGTAAAGGCAGGAAGGTAACCCCAAGGATTACTGTCTATTCTTATCAGGCTGGGGATTCATTTCGATGCCCTCTGCTCCAGGTATGATTCTAGAGCTGGATACAACCCCATCCAAAGGGGGAGAGGAGAGTAACATAAAAAGCACAGGCACAGCACAAGGGTTAAGGTGCTCACCTTGCACTTGGCCACAACCCAGCTTCAATCCTAACTCCACAGAGGGTCCGGAGAGCCCAACCAGGAATGATCCCTGAGCACAGCTGGGTGTGATCCCCCAAACCCAAATGAAACAAAATGGAACTTTGTGGGGTGAAACTTAAGAGATATACCTGCTTTAATATAAGCCAAGACTTATGGCTTATATTCTTTCTCTTTGCTCACTGTGAGATGTCACCTGTGCCTGCCACATTGGCATGGGCACTGAAATTTGTGGACTATCTCTTTGAGCCTTTATCTTTCTTGTTGCACCCCACTTCATCTCCTCTACAGCATGCATAGCAATCTGTTGTTTCTTTCTTGGGGATTTCTCTTCCCTCTGTTGTTGCCATACTGGTTGTATTAAACAAACATAGTGTGTTAAGTGAACAAAGCTCTCTCCTTTGTGTGGAGAATGTGGAGTGGGTTGTGTGGAGCAATATGGTGGGGGTATGTGTCTTTGGAAGGGGAATGAGGCATGTGGGAGCCCCCGGAAAGGTCCAGCTCGGTGCTGGAGCAACAATCTTCACTGTGCTTCCCAGAAAATTACTGTTTGACTCGAGGGGCATCTAAAAATAACAGCTTGGAGGATGGTGTGCATTGGACACCACACAGCTGAGCAGCTATGTGGGGTTTCCAAGGGAGGAGGAACGTGGTTCAGCCGTGCAACAGCACACACCATGTATGCGGGAGAACTGGGTTCGAGCCTTGGTGCCTAGGGGTGTGACAGTGTGGAACTTGTATAGTGATGTTCTGGATTTGACTCCCTTTCTCCTTCCCTCCCTCCTTTGCTCCTTCCTTTTTACCTTCCTTCCTTATTCATTCCTTTTTCTTTTCTCCTTCCTTTAACCTTTCCTCTTTCCTTCACCCTCCTCCTTTTTTCACCCGCCTCCTTTCTTTCTTTCCTTCCTTTTTTCCTTTATCCTCCTTCCTTCCTTCTCCCTTTTCCTTCCCTCCTTTATTCCCTTCTACCTTCATTCCTCCCTTCCCTTTTCTTTCATTTTTTCCTCTTTCCTCCTCCAATTCCCTCTTTCTTTCTTTCTCCCCTTCTTTCCCTCTTTCCTTCCTTCTTTCCTTCCCTCATTCCTTTTTTTCTTCCCCTCCTTCTGTCCTCCTTCCTTTCTTTTTTCTTCCTTCCCTTCCTCCCTTTCTCCTCCCTCTTTCCCTCCCTCCCTCCATCCTTCATTCCTTCCTCCCTCCCTCCCCTCCTTTCCACTATCCTACCTTTCTCCCTTTCCTCTTTCCCTTCCTTTCCCCTTCCCTTCCTTCCCTCCCCTTCCCTTCCCTTCCCTTCCCTTCCCTTCCCTTCCCTTCCCTTCCCTTCCCTACCCTTCTTCTTTCCATCCCTTTTTCCTCTTTTTCTCATGGGAGATGGATTCTGAACTGGGCTGAGGAAGAAGGCACGCCATCTGCAGTGATGAAAACTGGCTACTCTAAAACAAACTGCCATGCAGGTGCTCATGTCTGAGAGGGCTGAGGGTCATCTCTGGGCATGGAACAGAATCTGGCTGCATTGCTGACCAGAGAAAGGGGCTGGAAGAGACTTGGTAGCCTGCTTCACATATCCCAAACTCTGGTGCAGTCACTGGCACCATGTGGTACCCCAGCACTACTGGGAGTGGTCCTTAGAGGGCCCTGAACATTATGGTTTCCAAGCATGGCTGTATTTTCTAATCCTGGCATTGGGCCACTGGACTGATTGGCTATGACCTCTTGAGAGGGGACCCTTGCATGCCAAAACAGGCAAAGAGAAGGTGAATTAGGTTGAACAGGAGATGGCAGGGGTTCCAATGGTTTGGGGCCTAGTTTGTGTGTGGACAAAGGCCCTTCTCTGGGTCTCTGGAGAAGCATCTCTGATTCAGGGACTCACTGATGCTCACATTGAGGTGCCCCAGAATGACATGTAATCTTAAAATGATGTGTTACTGGGGTTCACAGCAGAATCACAGACTTTAGGCCAAATGTCTTTTACAGAAAAAAAAATTGAGAGAGTGGATAACCATCCTGTGAAGCTTTAGAAGAAAAAACACCAAACCCCTGTGGTTGGGGTTGTGGAAGGGTTTGTGGAGGGGGTGCCTGGATTCTCTTGGAGAAAGAGCCTCTGGGTTTCTTTTCCCCTAAGAGAAGAGTAAAATAGTCAATAGTCCGTTCTTTCTTTCTTTCTTTCTTTTCTTTCTTTCTTTCTTTCTTTCTTTCTTTTCTTTCTTTCTTTTCTTTCCTTTCTTTCTTCTTCTTTCTTTTCTTTCTTCTTTCTTTCTTTCTTCCTTCCTTCCTTCCTTCCTTCCTTCCTTCCTTCCTTCCTTCCTTCCTTCCTTCCTTCCTTCCTTCCTTCCTTCCTTCCTTCCTTCCTTCCTTCCTTCCTTCCTTCCTTCCTTCCTTCTTCCTTTCTTTCTTTTTTGGTTTTAGTTTTTGATGCTCAGGGGTTACTCCTGGCTAACACTCAGAAATTGCCCCTGGCTTGGGGATACCATATGGGACGCCGGGGGATAGAACCACGGTCCTTCCTTGGCTAGCGCTTGCAAGGCAGACACCTTACCTCTAGCGCCACCTCACCGGCCCCTAGTCCATTCTTTCTTACAGTTGGCAACATTCTTCTCTTTCTGTGAGACTTGGGCTCTATCTTATGGACTATACTTCCTGCCTTGTTCCCATGAGAAGCAGTAGGTAGTGCAAGAGTACAGGTCTTCATCTTGCACACGGCTGACTGGGTTTGATTCCCAGTACCACGAAGGGTCTCCCAAGCCCTGCAGGAGTGATCCCTGAGTGCAGAGCCCAGAGTAAACCCCCAGCACTGCCAGGTATGGTCTAACTCCTCTGCCGCTCTACACACTTGCTCTGTTGGTTGGATTTTCAGGACACTCCTGGGACATTGGGCATCATTATCAGAGGTTGTGAGTTTTGCCTGTTAGGGCTGAAATCAAGGGGGTGAGGTTAGAGGGGCAGGAATCATGGAGGTTGGGAGGAGGGTCTGAGTATGGGGAAGGGCTTACATCTTGGCCATCTGTGGCTCTTTGTGCCATCTGAAGCTGGAATCTCTGCAGATAGAGGCTGGTATTTCTGTTCCCTCTTTGCTCTTTACAGTAATGAGAAGTTGGGCCAGAAAGAAATGACAGGGGTTAATTCTATATTATCTTGCTGTGCAGCTAACCCTGATTGGATCCCCGGCAACCAGCACCACCAGGTGTGACTCCCCCTAACCACAGCCAAAGTGGCACCAATATCCCCCCAACCAAAAAATGAAATAGTGTGTGAAGTGGCCACAGTATGTGACCTCTGTGCCCCATTGGCACCTCCTGGGCACCAGTTAGGAGCCTGTGAAGAGCTGAAATATTTTCTCTCCCGGCACAGATTTCTCTGGGTTACTTGGTTCTTAGATTGATTCCTATCTAGCATTTCTTCTAATTCACTTGGAAATCCCTGGAGGCCTTTCGGGGCTTATGGGTTCTGGCTAGGAGGAGCTGTTTCCATGGACAGAGAGAAGAGAAGGCTGGGAGCAGGGCAGGATTTCAGTCTTCCTGAGGCTGAGGAAGTCTGCTTTAAAACAACCTGGAGTAAGAGACTTTTAACTACCCAGAAATCTGGAGACTTTTAAAACCTTAACTGAGCACCACTTTTTTTGTTTGTTTTTTTTTGTTTTTGTGAATGTCCATGACTGTTCTCACTGTATTTTAGCTGCCTTAAAAAGACAAAAAAACCCAAACCAACCAACCCAGGCCACTTGAAAGATAAATCTCGTAAGAAAACCCACAGCTCTGCCTAAAATTCCTGCAGTGTAGTGACGCGCGGGCGGGAGCTGCTGCAGTTGGTTTTGACTTTGCCCTGGTGTGACGAGAACCAGCCTGGTGCGAAGGCCCCTGGCCGGGTGGGCCATGGGGCATGCCCCCCATATTCAGGTGCTGGAGGCTGAGCAGGGAAACGTCCCAGTGAGCGGCTGAAATGTTCCGTATTTATTCATCTTGGAGTTCTGAGCCAGTTCATGAAACTCAGCAGATCTGTGGGGGAAGAGATGAGCAGGACCAGAAAAGGGGCTGGGCAGTCACCCTAAGATCCCCCTGGGGATCCCCATTTCACAGGAGATTCAGCTGTAAGCAGAAACCTAGGCTTGGGGGAGCCCTCTATCAGGTCCCCCCCACCCCCGCTGCAGGAATGGGGCGCATGCGTTTCACTTCCAGACCCCCTCGCTTCCCTGCACTGGGCATTGCTGAAAGTTCGTCATCTGGTTTAACCTTTTCTACCCCCATCCCGCCTGCACCCACATTAGGGATGTTCTGAGTTTTCTCCGGGGCTGGGCTCGGTGATTTCATTTCCTGGTTCATTGGAGTCTGATGAAAAGCCAAAGTGTGGAAAAACCAAGGGTTTGCCCTTTTGCTTTGTTTTTGGTTTTTGGACCACACCTGGCTCTGTACTCCCTGGTGTCCCTCATCCTCTCTCTTTCCTGCCTGCCTAGCCCCTCCTCTCCTCATGCCCCCCCCCCCCCCCAGATACTGAGCTGAGGTTTTTTTCCTTCCCCTCCCCTTTCTCCTTCTTCCTCTTGTTTTCTTTTTTGTTTTGTTGTTTTGTTTTGTTTGTTGGGTTTTGGACCACACCTGGCAATGCTCAAGGGTTACTCCTAACTGTGCTCAGGAATTACTTCTGGCAGTGTTACAGAGACTGTATGGTATGCTGGGAATAAAATGTGGGTAAGTCATGTGCAAGGCAAATGCCCTTCCCATTGTCCTAATACTCCAGCCTCTCTTCTTTTTTTCTACTCTCTTCTTTCTTCCTCTTTGCTTTCTTCCCTTTGTTTCTCTCCTCTCTCATCCTCTTTCTTTCACATTTATTCTTTTTAGTTTTAGGCTATGCCTGGCAGTGCTCAGAAGTTACTTCTGGCTCTGAACTCAGGAATCACTCTTGGCAGGCTTGTGGGACCCTGTAGGATGCTGGGGATTGAACTCAGTTTGGCTGCATCCAAGACAAATGCCCTATCCACTGTGCTATCACTCCAACCCCCTTTTCATATTTTTACCAGCTAGGTTTTTTTGGGGGGGCACATACAGCTATGTTTAGGATTGCTTCCAGCAGTGGTCTGGGGTCTTCAGTGTGATGTCAGAATTGGCTGCATGTAAGCCAACACCCTGTCCCTTGTACTATCTTTCCAGTCCAGTTTTTGGTTGAGGGGGGTTGATGGAGAGTGTCCAGGAGAACTGGGAGCATGCATGTGGGAGTGGGAACCCCCTGAGTAATCCCTGGGAGTCAGGAGATGCCAGGCTGGTGAAGGGTGAATATGCCCTTCCTCCTTGGCAATGTAGCTGTCCTTCCTGTCTGTCCACTGAGCCATCCCCTGGGTGCCAAAACTGACAAGACTGTGAGCCCTGACTGCCCTTTATTTCCATTTGATTCTGTCTCCAATGAAAATAAATATTTACCGCCCTGGGAAGCCGCGGGTCTGGGTCACTTCCAGCAGGCCTCCCGCCACTCTGTTGCTTTCTCCGTGCTAATCTGGCAAGAATGATGTGGGACAGGAAGAGCGGCGTATCAGAGGCGGCATCTGGTGGGCAGGAATGTGGTGCCCTCCCCCTACGGGCCACCACTGTCCATGATCTCCTGGGAGGATCTATTCCAGTGCCCCTGAGCTTCCTCACAGTCCAACGCTCTTCAAGGCCCCGTTCAGCTCACGGGAGCCCTGGGTGCTATGGCTGTGTGTGTGTGTGTGTGTGTGTGTGTGTGTGTGTGTGTGTGTAAGAATGTGAGTATATTAGTGTGTATATGAATGTTCATGTGAGTGCATTAGTGTGTGAGTGAGGATGTTTGAAAATGTTTGTGTATATTGTGTGAGAATGTGTGTGAATGCGTAGCAATGTGTGTCTGAGTGGGGCGATGTCCGTATGTGTGTGTGTGTGTATGTGAGTATATGTGTGAGAGCCACACGCCTGTGTGTGGGTGTGTGCATGTGCGAGCATGTGTGTGGGGAGAGTGTATGAAATCACTGAGCTTTTGTGCCTGGACTTGCCATTGGATTTTCTGGGGAATGGGAATGGGTGGGTCTGGCCCATGTGGAGGTGGCTGCAGGCCTCCAGTCAGGAGGGAGATACCGGCCTGTGGGAGGGCACCTAAGCCTCTTGGCCTCTGTAAGGGGGAGGGCCTGTGTCTCCCACGGAGCTTTCCTGGGAGACAGGGTGGTGGAGCAGCCCCCTTTTGCAGGGGACACAGCTGCTGGTTTGAGGGTCTCGGAGATGTGCTCTTTGCAGAGTGATTGATGGGGTTGTGCTGTGGGGGGCAGGGGGCATTCAGGATCTGCCCCTGTGCCCACCGTACCCCGGCACAGTGAAATCACATGCACATCACATGCTCGTCATGGGCCTTGCACCCTTAGTGAAGTGGCAGTGGGGAGTTCTGAGCTGGGGACCCTGCCCCCATTTACTGCTTGCCTTTGAATGTGGAGTCCCTCTTGCCAACTTCTGATCATGGGGACCCTCTGTATATGCTGTAGTGCAGAGGGAAACTGGGGGCTCCAGCTGCAGAGGGCCTACCTCCAGCATCGCCTGTCAGTGCTAGAGGCAGAGACCTCAAGCCAGTCCATCCCATACACTGACTGTGGCTCTGCTGGGTCCTGGCATTCGGGGCCCAGCCTGGCTGCACCCTGGGACCTGGATGAGAACCACCAACCAGGAACCACCAGGAGTGGCCTAAGACCACCCCCACAGCACTGTTTGGGATCCTCCCCAAATCAATGGGAAAGACCCTTTGTGTACTAAAGGCAGAAGCAGATGAGGCAGCAGGAGGGGACCATCCATGAGCCATTGCTTGTGACCCCGAGTCTGCACAGGCCCAGACTGGATGACTTGTCATGCTGGTTTGTGCCCTAGAGAGGGATGAGAGAGCGGATCAGACTCTGCTGGTGAACAAACTTTCCCAGACCAATGCTGTTCAAGTGTGATGGAGAACACAGGACAGGCAGGGAGGACTCTTGAGTCTTACAACAGATTCCTCTGGGGATTAATCTCAGGGGACTCAGCTGCAGAGAGGACTCCTCTCTGGGCTTTCTGGGGGGCTAATGGAGTCACCCACTGCTCCCCTGTCTGAACTGACAATCTGTATGAAAAGGACATGGAAATGTGTGTGTATGTGAGTATTATTTATTTATTTGGCCACACCCAGCAGCGCTCAGGGATTACTTCTGGCTCTGCACTCAGGGATCACTCCTGGCAGGCTCAGGGACCATATGGGATGCTGGGGATTGAATTTAGGTCAGCCACATGCAAGGCAAATGCCTTCCTTCCCCACTGTATTATCGCTCTGACCCCACACTTGTTGACTCTTCAAAGGTGCCAAGAATAATACCAAAGTATTTTATTTTAATATTTATTTAGTATTTATTTTAGAATAATACCAAAGTGTCAGCCCTTTATCACTAGGCCCTAGTCTGTGTTGATCGCTGATCATATTGACCAGCTTCTGATCATAGGGCCAATTACACCCAATGCTCAGGAGCACTATGGGGCTGGAGCAGTGGGCCCATGCCAGGGAGCACCATTAAGGCTGGAGCATTATGCCGTTTTTTGGACCATCATCAAGCTGGAGTACTGAGCCATGTCTGGGAGCACCATTGGCTGGAATAGGGGAATCGTGCCTGGGAGCACCATCATGCTGGAACTGGAGGACCATGGCTGGGAAAACCATAGAGCTGGAGGAGGGGGACTGTGCCTAGGGGCTGGAACACCAAGTCATGCCAGGAGCACAATTAGGCAGGAGCACTGGGACCAGCACCTGGTCTCAGGCTGCAGTCCTTAACCAACTCCCTTCTGGGATCCCCGTGTCTCCTCCTGTCAGTGATGCTCCTGGAGAGGGTCCCTCCTGGACCAAAGTGCTCTGCATGCAACTACATCCACCCACAGCCCTGGTACATCCCAGCAGCTTGGTGATCTGGACTCTTCATACCTTTCTTCATTACTGGTCATTAAAAAGGTGGTGACGCAAAGTGCCCACCTCATACATGACGAGGAGCAAGCTGGGACCCTGTGCACCCAAGGTGACATGGATGCAAAAACACTATGCTGGTTACCACCTTCTTTCCAAATTTTGTGTGATTATCCTTGAGTACTATCCCACACTCCTTATATCCTCTCCATCGGCGACAGCCAATGTCCCTGAGATACTGTGACTCAGCAGGGACCCATCTTGGAGAGCCCATTCTGATGTCCTGTCTTCCCATGATGGATCCCAGCACTCTGCTCGCTCACCGAGACGTGGGTAGCTTCTAACTGTCATCCTCCAGAAGGGGAGGCTTTTTGGAAGGGACCTTCTTTTTTATTTTTGTTTTTTGGGTCACACCCGGCAGTGCTCAGGGGTTACTGCTGGCTGTATGTTCAGAAATCAATCCTGGCAGGCTCAGGGGACCATATCGGATGCTGGGATTTGAACCACCAACCTTCTGATTGCAAGGCAAATAAATGCCTTACCTCCATGCTATTTCTTTGGCCCCTGGAAGGGACTTTCAAGGAAGCACTTAGTAAAGGCACAGATGTGGGTCTAATAACCTGGCACACTGGGGTCTGTAATTTCATCATCTCACAGCCCCAACAGCAAAAAGTGCTGCTTCACCCAAGGGAGGCATGTGCGTAATGGAAAGGAATTGGCTATGTGTTCAGCCTTAGGAGATATCCCTTAGGAGATTCTCTGCAGAGAACTTCAGCTCTGTTCAGAGCAACCCAGTGAATAGGGTCTTTGGCCGGATCAATTCCAGCCCCTGGTAACAGGAACCAAACAGAGCTGTGAGTTCTAGGAAAGGGAGTGGGGATGTCCTCAATGAGAGTGGCCCAAGGGGAAGAGGGTTCAAGAGAATTAGAGCAATGTCTGAGAGAAAGAGAGCAAGAGGATTTAGTAATACATTTGGAGACACCAGTGTTACCATTTGCACTAATTAAAACACATTCAAGGGGCCAGAGAGATAGCACAGCAGGGAGAGCATTTGCCTTGCACAAGACCAACCCAGGTTCAATATGGTCAATCCCACATAGTCACCTGAGCCTGCCAGGAGTGATTCCTGAGTACAGAGCCAGGGAGTAACCCCTGAGGGCCTCCGGCTGTGGCCCCAAAACAAACAAAAATAAATAAAAAACCACATTCAAATGTGAGTTGAACAAGTTGAACTTCAAATGGCCTATGCTGGTCTTAGCTTACGGAGGATCTGAAAGCACTCACATGCATTAGGGGAGGTGGCAGGCCTGGGACTTGGCCCTGGGTCCCTCCCCTAACTCCACTGTCGTGCAGGGAATTTTCATTATGGGTTCTTGCTGCCTTTTCTGCATCACGTTGTGTCTCTCTCATTGCCTGTATCTTAGAACTAAGTGCCATGTGCAAATGTCCCTTGGCTTTGGGACTCAATGTCCACTCAGGGATGCCATCACCCATGTAGTGGGTAGGCTCTGGGCACGATGCCTCAGGGCCGGGCAAGCTGGCAGCAGGAATACCATGGCTTTGGAAGGCAGTTTCCTGTCATATGAAGCGTGTTTCTGTACTTGGAAACATCAAACAAAACCAAGAATTATTTTCTCAAAGAAAAGGCGCTCTCTCCGGGTCTGGTTTGGAAAATCTATACTTAGAAACCCGGCCTTCTCCACAGAGACCTGATTGAGGAACAATTACAATTTTTATTTGTGATTCCAAAATGACGGTTGCGTGAACTCTGGCTGACTTTTTGAGCACACATAATGGATCGTTTTACTGTGAACAGTCTTGGCTTGGCTGCACTTTTGAGGGCAAAGAGAAAATCATCCAGAATAAACTTTATATTCGGGTTACTTATTTTTTCTTCTTAAATTTGGGGAGGGGACATGCACGGTTAAGAATGAAGATAATATGTGACTGCAACAGTGAGTTCTGTCCCCCTTCTCTGTCTCTGGCCTTGGGGTTTTCCTTGTGTGCACCCCAGTTTCTCCAATACATTCCATATGCACCCTGCCCCCTCTCTGCACCTGGTAGCCAGCACGTTTATGCCAATGCTGTCTTGGAACTGGTCAGCCCCTACGTGACTCATGCTGACCATCTCCTCCCATTCCCTCGGTATCTGGATGCTTTCTCTGTTCTTTGCCACAATCCTCTGAGGAAAATTTCAGGTTGTCTGCCATTTGCTTAAAGACCAGCCATTTTTCTTATGTGGATTTGTGTCTCGGGACAAAGTTCTGGCAGTGGAACCTACCTGGGCCAGAGGGACCCAGTCATCTTGTCATGTTGCTTCCTCTTGCCAAAGTGCATCTTCCACTGTCAGCTCTATAGTTTTTGTCTAGGGGATAAAACCTGGAGCAGTTGGATACACACATCCTTGAACATACGTGTCTATATGTATTTAGTATGAAACTAAGTTTTCATGTTGATTTCCATATATATTGCATCACATGTGTCTATTTCTCCAGAGCTGGTGACTAGGAGGCAGGTTAGAGACCCCACTGGTACTGTTTTGACTAACCAAACCTGGGCCATTCTGGGGTGCTGGGAACCTCCCAGAGCTGCAGCAGCAATGCTCAGGGACTGAATGGTACCAGACTTGAACCTGAGCTGAGCATGTTCTAGGGTATGAACTGTGTTCCCGTCTTCAGCCCCCCCTCTTTTTTTTGGTTTTTGGGTCATACCCAGCAGCGCTCAGAGGTTACCTCTGGCTCTATGCTCAGAAATCGCTCCTGACAGGCTCAGGAGACCATATGGGATACAGGGATTTGAACCACCATCCTTCTGCATGCAAGGCAAATGCCTACCTCCATGCTATCTCTCTGACCCCTGTCTCCAGCCCCTTTGATGTGCTTTCATCCTGTTCTACAGCAGCAGCTCATATCAGATATTTCCTGAACTTTCCCTGTGCACATGAATATCATGAGGGTCTGGCTGAGTGCCAAGCAAGTGCCAAAGACAAGGAGGAAGACAACAACGAGGGACTCGGTGTTTGTGGGTGTGGTGGTGGCTATTGGCCCATGGCTAGGTGAGTGCCCCACGCAGGCTTGGCTGCCCCGATGACCAACCCACAGTCTGGCTGTGTGGAGTCTCCTTTAATGAAAGGGTCGTGACATACACTGTCTGAGCCCCCAAGTTGACACCACAGAGCTAGTGGCCACCTATGCTTTCATGTCTTGGCTGATGATGTGAAAGTTCCCTGTGTTAGGTCAGGGAGAAGGAATGGGAGCTCCCTTCCTCCTGCTTCATCCTGGCTGAGCAGTAAACTTGCCCTCACTTCAACAACCTCCCTCCACCCCATACTGCTGCCTAGTGCCACCTGAAGTGGCATGCCATGTCCCCGAGTCCCCACATGGGTAGTAGCCCCCACGGGCATTTGCACCAACAAGAGGCCCCTGGCTCCTGAGTCCTGCTCCCACTATCGGTTGGGGCTGGGAGAAGATACCCACATCTTTGTGCACTGGCACAGCTCTGCCTGGTTAGCTCAGGAAATTTTCACCCACGGTCATGAATTGAAGGTTTCCAGACAGAGCCAGGAATCCCCTCATCTCTGCTCATAACTGTTTTCTTCCTTTCATCCTGGTCATCTCTGTGTCGTGACCACTGAGAGCACCCTAGGTGTCCCTTCAGGGTGTCCACTGAGTGGAGATGAGTCTCGGGCCACATGCTCTATTCTCTGTAGGACGTGGGGAGCCCAGCTCCAGGGTTTAGGAGAGATCTTGTTGTCTTGAGAATTTGCAGCTTAGGGACAAAGAGGCACTAGAGGGGGAGAGCAGAGGGACGTGGGAGCATGTGAAAGCAAGAAACAACATCTGGAAAGGGAAGCAAAGAGGGTGAGCTGCTTAGATAGTGGGTGTCTGAGGGAGAGAGAGGGTCCATGTTGGGGGTGTGAAGGCAAAAAAGGGGAGATGTGGAGATACTGGTCCTGAGTTGCCCTTGGCAGGATGTGAGTTTGAGAGGAAAGATCGAGAGTTGGCTGTGAAGCATCTAGGAAGGTTGTCTTGGGGCTCAAGGACTTGCCTTGAGTACATCTCAGCCCAGATCGATCCCTGCACCACTGAGTGTGTTTCTGGAGGTCTACAGAGCACAGTTCATATGGCCCTGGGGGGTCTTGACTATGTAGGTCCCAGGCAGGTAGCTCTGTGGGCTCTGGGCCTTGCAATCAGCTGTTCTGCCCTGTTGGTCCAGAATCACCAGCTGTGACCTCCTCTTTAGCTCCCAAACTCCCCACTGAAAATGGCTTCATGAAAATGGGGGCATGCCTGTAACAGACCACTGGACCCCCTCCCACTTAGTAGCTTATATGTTTTCCTTCATTTTTCCAACATTTCTGCTTCTTGGAAGAATTTCAAAGCTGCCATTCTTCCTTCTGGTTGGCAGTTTTGAGGCAGAATGAAACAGGATACTTGTAAGCCCGGGAATGGAAAAGGCTGAGCACTGTTCGTTCATGTGTAGCCACCAGCTCTGCCCTCAGGGAACTGTGCTGGATCTGGGGGCATCAGTTTCTGGTCTGGCCTAGGTTGGAGTGAGGGGTAGTGCAAGCCTCCCCCTCCCCGTGCTCTTTGGTATGGTTCTGAGGGAGAGGTGATGTGATGATAGTTTCCGGCGAGGAGAGGAGGTATTGGGGGAGGGCCAGGGTGTTCCCTTGCTCTTGAGCTGTGGGAATCTGGCTGGTCCCAGGCTCTGTTTTTCCCACAGGTTCTCCCCACCCCCCATCCCCCATTATCCAAAAGCAGAGCTTTCCTGTTTGAATCGTTGGTTATTTTTGGCATCTGGAAACGTTTGCTATAGTGCCTGAGGAGATGAATGACCAGTAACCATGGCAGCCCCAGAACCCTCCCCAGGGGCTGCCCCAGCAGGGACAAGCTGCATTCACACAGCGGGGTACACCTGGAACTGGATAGCGGGTTCTAGGGCCCAATGCATCTAAGGTGTTTTTATGTTGTTGTTTTGGGACCACATGCAGGGATGCTCAGGACTTACTCCTGGCTCTGCACTCAACAATTCCTCCTGATGTGATTCTGAAGACTATATTGGATACCAGGAATTGAACCTGGGTTGATGGCATGCTAAGCCATCTCCACTGTCCTATTGCTCTGCCCCACACCTGTGTTTTTAGCACAATGTCATTATCGGGAAATTTAGCTGGTGGGGTGCCTGAAACCTTCTCATTTACCAGTAGAGAGTATTTCTGACACAAACAGTGCAAATGGGACTCACATCATGTGTTTGGAGATTCGCTCCCTGGTGGTGCTCGAGGCCCAAGGCCACTCAGAGAACATTCGACTCCACAGTATGGTCTGCTTGGTCAGTTCTTGGGCCTGTGTTGCTGGACACCACCTGGGGTTTGGCCCAGCCAATGCTTGGGGCTGGCTTTGACTTGGAATTTGGGACCCCTTGCATGCAGGTGCATGGTCCCAGTCTTTGGAGCCTTCTCCCTGGTGCTTGCGAGAACTTTTTAAAAATGGCATTGGAGTTGTTGAGGAACATGCTAGTCTTCTAACATGAGGAGAAGGAAAGAAATTGAGGGGAAGAGGAGAAACACAAATATGAAAGCACGGGGGTCCAGAGGCTGAGGGGTCTCAATGCATTAGTGGTGTTAAGAAAGGACAGAACTATATATCGAAGCCAGAGAGGCACAAACAATGAAATCTTGAGACCAAAACTCTAACAACATAATTAAATGATAGCCTCTTATGATGCAGGGCTGGGGCAGGACTTTGGTGGCATGATGGACTCTGGGAACATTGGTGAAGGGAGGTAGACACTGCTGGTGGGGACTGGTGCTGAAACATGGTATACTATGAATAACTTTGTAAATCACAATGTTTTTAAATGAAAAAAAATTTAAATGGCATGAATACTATAAGAAAGATTGTTTTAGGAGCAAATACTCTAAAGATGTCTAGCAGAGAAATAGTACAATGGGTAAGGCACTTGCCTTGTACAAAACTGAACTGGGTTCGATCCCTGCCACTGCATTGTGTCCCTTGAACCCCATCAGGTGTGATCCCTGAGTGCAAGAGCCAGGAGTAAGTCCTGAGCTCCTCTGGGTGTGGCCCCCAACAGTCAAAAACAAAAATAGAGATATTTGTGCTTCCTTCTCTGCCCTTCTCCTCATACCTTCTCCCACTTGGGGAATGCCATCGGCTGCTCTGAGTCACCCCATGTTCAGCTCACTTGTAATAACTGCATGAGCCCTAAGTCATGGACTGTGCCAGAATTTTCTTGGCTGAGTCTCTCCAGTGAATACTCCTCGGTTTTCTGCACACCCCCTGCCCCTCCCACCCATTATGTGACCCATCGACCTTCCACAGAAACCTTCAAAGATTCGTCACCTTGACTGTCCAAGAATGTTTCCCAAAGGCACTCTTCTGAGTAAGGCACGGCATGGTGGGGGGAGGAGGGAAGAGCTGGGGAGGGTCCCTGTGTCTACACACAGATCCACAATACACACAATGTATATACCTGTGAGAGGAATGTATGTGAGCTGTGCACAGTGTGTAGACATACACGTGAAGTAAGTTTTCTGTGTAGCATGTGAGCACACTATGCATACATGTACAGTGTGGTTTACCACATGCAACACACATTTTTGTTCTTACATGTTTGGTATGCTGTATTCATAGTACATACACACAGTTGTTTGGGAAATGGTTGTGCATGTATGTAGTATGTTTGTACATGTGTCACATGTAGCACACACATGGACAGGCAGCACTGTAGCATGCTCTGGGGTCCCCCTGTGCTATTCTCTCTGAGCAGGGTCGCTCCTGCCCCCCCGTAACTGCTGCGATTGCATCAGTTGGAGGTGACGCAACCCTGCCCTAATGCGGGTCGGTACCTGTCCTCATTCCTTCTCGCCTCTGAGTCAGCGCCTGGGCTCGGGCCGGGGTGGCACCGTTCTGTGGCACAGCCCGCCGGGCCGTGTCCCTGACTCATTGTGCAGGTGTCCCCTGTCTGCAGTACAGCCATGGCCCCTCACCCGCCTCCCTTCACCCATCCCCGGGGCCTGTCACTGCTTGTTTGCATTCCTGAGCTCTGTTCGTCCTATTACGGGGAAGAGCTTCAGTTTCAGCGCTCTGCCCCTTGTTGGTCCCTACCGCCCAGCGACCCCGCACTCTTCCCTGCAGGGCTGGCTCCAGCATGGGGCTCTGCTGGCCTGTTTGCTCCCCAGGCCCCACATGGTGGCTCTTGTGTCATCACAGCACACAGGACATGAGGCCTGTCCGAAAGGGACTCACCCAACTCTGTGGGGACCTTTGATGATGGTGAGAGGTGCGGGGGGGTGGGGGGGGAAGGTAAAGGGCCGTGAGTGCTGGGTACATAGCTGGGCGCGGGCAGGGGGACAGCCCAGCTGCTGTTGGGACAGGAAATGACATAGGCAAGTTCTTCCACCCGTGCTTGGGCCTGGGGGGAAGTGGAGGCAGGAAACGGGAAGGGAGGTGTGGACGCCTCTTTCTGAGCCACTAGTCCCACTGGGCTCCTTCTCATAGGGCTGACTTTGCTACTGGAGAGCCCTGGGGTCTGGCATTGCTAGGTGGGGGCGGGCGTCATTTGACCAGGGTAGCTCCTGCTGCCTGCTGGACCTTATTGGAAAGTGGCTTTTGGAAGAGGCTCTGGGGTTGGCCCACTCTGCGGTGTAGACATTCATGGCTGAAGGAAACTGCTAGGTGAGAGTTGTGAGCAAGTGTGTGTATACACGTGTGCATGGATGTGTGTGGATATTTGTGTTCATGTGTGTGACCATCAGATCACTGCTGGAACCCCAAATCTGTTTGCTGTGCCCTCAAGACAAATACAGTAGGGCTGAGGAAAGTCATTGGCCTGAGGCCCTCAGCAGCCTGCACCCTGATTCTATGTGTGACTGTTCTCTGTCTGTGGAGAACCCTTATTTGTTTTGTTTTAGTTTGGGGAGCCATACTCAGCAGTGCACAGGAGTTACTCTTGGCTCTGTGCTCAGAAATTACTCCTGGAAGAGTTGGAGGACTCTATGGGATGCTGGGGATCGACCTGGGTCGGCCATGTGCAAGGCAAGCACCCTCTCCGCTGTGGCTCTGGCCCCTGAGAATTTATTTTTAAGTACAGCTTTAAGCTTGTCTAAAAGCACAGATAGGGATCATTCCAACTGAGCTCACTGTGCCAATAACAGCTGCTCCTGATGGGTCTGCATTTCTTCAAAACTTTTCAACAAACCCCAACGACAGAGTCCTTCTCCCACTCTGTCATGGTGTGTCTTGGTTCTGTCCTCTCAGTGCAGCCACAGACAAACCATGCCTGGGATTTCATGTCTTCTCAAGGGGGGATAGCCCTGGCTCTCTGGTGATTCCCAAAAGCGGGAGGTGGGAAAAGAATTTTGCAAAGTGCTTCGGAGGGCTTGTCCAAGCTCCAATTCTCTGTGACTGGCTGTTGTGGCCCCTGATGAATGCCGCTGGTTTCAAAGTAATGGACCACACCTTTGGGGAACAGAGATCACAGGTAGCAGAGCTCTGTTTTGGGTGCTGTCTTTAGCTACTGTGGATGGAATTGTTTAAAACTATTTGTTGGGGGCTGGGAAATGGCTCTGTGGTTTGAGGCACCTTCTGGGGCTGTTTTGCTCTTGGCTCTGCTCTCTGTGATCCCCACAAGCCAGTGGCAAACACTCAACACCCAGCAGCATGCAACCCCTATCCCACTGCAAGTACTGTACTAAAGTGCCGTGACCACCACCTCATTCCCGGGGGCACAGCAGGGCGGTGGGGGAGCAAAGTGCATTTATTGTCTGTCTTCCTGCCGGCCAGCCAGGAGCGGGCATTGACGTGAGCTGCTGGCAGCCACTGGTTTCCCGAGGCCTCTGTGCCAGCTCCTGTTTATCGCTTCCCTGCTGCCTCCCCCGTGGCCACTCATGTCCCGGCCCTCCCCTCTCTGAAGCTGACACAAGACCCAGGCCCAAGGGTCTGGGATAGGCTTTCCAGGGCTCTGGGATCAGGGCAGGAGGTGGAATGGTTTTAGAGAGCTAGGGCTTTGTAGAGATGCATCTCTGCTTGCTGTTGTCCTCTGTGTAGATGACAGTCCATGGAGCTGTGGAATAGTTGGGATGGCTGCAGTGAAGCACAAAGGCTGAGGGATGGTCCTGCATGGTCAGCAAGCAGATAACTAGCCAGGGGGGTGCTTGTAACATTGAGTATTGAAGTGACAGGGACAGTGGGGCAGGTCGAGGAGGAGAAATGCAGCCAGCCCCTTTTACAGCTAGTGCCCAGGGCTTCTGTGCTGGGATTAGGATGAGCCCATGATGGACTGTGTGGATAGAATTGAGATGATAGAATGGCCAGTACAGCAGTGGTTTCAGGGGACACCTGGCATAGAGTTGGGGGCTGGGGCCACTACATAGTGACAGAGATCACCCTGGAATCTCTACCCGCAAAGTCGATAGACCTAAGTCCTCAGAATATCTCCCTGGCTGCAGTACCATTGCAGATTGTAGAAGCAACTAGACTAGTGACATGTTCCCGTCTTTGTTTGGTTGGTTGGTTTTGGGGCCACACCCAGCGGTGCTTAGGGGTTACTCCTGACTCTGTGCTCAGGTGCCACTCCTGACAGGCTCAGGGGACTCTATGGAATATTGAGGATTAAACCCAGGTCGGCCACATGCAAGCAAATGCCCTCCCTACTGTGCTATTGCTCAGGCTCCAGAAAGTTTCTCATCTGTCTTTAGGAATTGTCTGTTTTCCATCCAACAAACCTAACTGGCTTCTGCTGTCAGGAGACTCACAGAAAATATTTGGGACAATTTAAAGCTCCTCTTGGCCCCTCTAGTCCATCCATCCCCTTCTGAGGAACTTTCCCTGGGATGCTGGTGTCATTTCCCAGCATGGAGCTTGGCGCCAGGCAGCTGTTTGTACCCACCGGGCGGTGGCAGGGCTTTTCCTCTCTCACGCCCAGGTCCAGCTGCATAGCTGCATGAGGTGTGTGGGGAGCTGCGGTGATGGAATGCTGGAAACTGTCCAGAGGCGGCTGCCAGCCTGTTTGCCTCCTTGGTGATTCCAGAGCACACCTGGGGAGGGTCTGGGCGGGGAGCAGGGGCAAGAAAGCTGGCAAGAAGGAGGCATGTGTGGGAGGGGCCCCCAGCCCTGGGTCCCTAAAGAGCATGCGGGACCCACCGAGACCAACTTATGAGATGACCCACTTACAAGGGCACCTGAGGGCTCTGGTTTGTGCAGGCAGGATACCTTTTTCATGTGGCTACACTGGGGGGCCTTTCTGAGCTCTAGGTCTCACCTGTACCTGGGAGGAGAATCAAGGCAGACCTGCCTTATGAATCCTGCATTTGGTTTGTTTGGGGGCCATGTCTGGTGGTGCTCAGGAATTTCTCTTAGTTCTGCACTCAGCTCTCCTGGTGGTTCTTGGGGGACCTAATGGGGTGCCAGAAAGAGATAGATCCTGGTCAGCTGCATGCAAGTCAAGCCCCCTCTTCATTGTGCCATCTCTTTGGCCCTGAGCTTTGGATTTTTTGAGAGCTGAAAAGTGGCAGCTAATCATGGCTGATAACCAAGAGCCTTTTCTGACCTGCTGTTTCCATGTTCCTGCAAAGAAATGATAGGCCCAGGGTTATACAAGGCAGAGCTTTCCCTACTGGCTGCCAGCTACTTGCTCACTTTTATTCACTGAGTTCCACACCACTTGCTTGCCCTGGTATTACCCTTCACAGTTTTATGTACATGGCCAAACCTTCTCCACCACCAAATCTGTACCACTAAATCCCCTATCAAATGTAGGGGAGGAGGGGGGATATGGAGAGGAGAAGGAAAGGGGGGGAGATGGAGAGGAGAAGGAGGGAGTCCGCTCAGGCAGCTGCACTGAAACCCAGCGCAGCCTAGGGCCATATGCCAGGATCCTTTATTGGGGGTAGTGAGCCACACCCAACAATACTCAGAGCTACTCAGCTCTGTGCTCTGGGGTCACTCTTGGTAGTGGGAACCATGCCTTGTACTGTCCTTCTGTCCTGTTTGTTCAGTAACTCCCTTCCTTGCCAGGTTGCTTACAATCAATGATAGAAAAGGATGCTTGGTAGTTTGCACAGTAGTACGTCCCAACGGTGGTTCACATTGGAATGTACTTGATGAATGTGGATTGCAGTTGTGGGATCCATGTGTCCTTCTATTGCAAACCAGCATTTTTGAGGGGCTCCAGGGGCAGGTTTCTGCCATAGACCCCCCCCCCCCTGAGACACTATGTCCAATAGGTCTGACCCATCTTTAGATGCAAAACTATTTGAAGGCAGCAGTCAAACTCTGAGGAATGTTGGCTCTGCCCACTAATCTGGGGCAGGAGACTGTGCAGCTTCAGTCCCAGGGAATCTCATGGCTCTTGTTCCTGTGCGGATGGGGCAGCCCACAGGATGCTATCTCCCATGGCCCTTCCCACCGGTGACCTGGTCTGCTCTTGCCTTCACAGCGCTGCTCCAGGGGCCCACACCGGGCATGGACACAGTTCTCCACTTCGGGACGAGCACAGGGAGTGCCATCTGTGAGTGCATAAGCCACTGAGGCCCCTACAGCACGTGGGTGGTGGCCCAGAGCCCTGTCACCCTGTCACCATGCCGTTCGGCCTGAAACTCCGTCGAACGCGGCGCTACAACGTGCTAAGCAAGAACTGCTTCGTGACCCGCATCCGCCTGCTGGACAGCAGTGACATCGAGTGCACGTTGTCTGTGGAAAGCACCGGCCAGGAGTGCCTGGAGGCCGTAGCACAGAGGCTAGAGCTGCGGGAGGTGAGTGCTCATGCATGGGTGGGGAGCGAGCACCTGCAATCAATGGGGGGACATAGAACGTGGTGCAGCCAGCACACGTGGACACACAGGCACAACTGAAGGTTGGCTGTGTGCAAACAGGCATGTGTGTGTGTGCAGATGTGATCCAGTGGCACTGGGCTTGAATGTGTGATGCGAGAGCACACGTTTGAGAGCACGCATGATGAATGAATATATGTGTGTATGTCTGTCTGCATGGCGTGAATAGTGTATTTTGATCACAGTGTGTGCAATACAAGTGTGCATATCTGTGCTGAGTATGCATATTATGTGCTGTGTGCTCATAGATGGTGTGGGGTGAGTATGCTTGTCTATATATATGATGTGCACTCATACATGGTCTGTACAAGTGTGGGGTGAGTGTGAATGTGTGTGATGTGTGCTCATACACACGTGCATGTATGGGATGATCACACACATGTGTATATGATGTGTGCTCAGACATTGTGTGTGAGTATATGGGATAAGTGCATAGGTGTGTGGTGTGTGCTCATATGTGGCACGTGCACACATGTGTGTGAGGTGTGTTCATGCTTTGTGGGCACACAGGTGTATCATGTGCACGTGTGCCATGTGTTTATACATCTGTTGGATGACTTCCTTATCTGTTGTATGTGTGGACTGTGTGCGCATGTATATAGATCAGGGGTCTCAAACTCAATTTACCTGGGGGCTGCAGAAGGCAAAGTCGGGGTGATCCTTGAGTGTAAAGTTGGTAGTGAGCCTTGAACATTGGGGGGTGCGACCCAAACAACTAGAACTAAACAAAACAAAACAAAAAAAGATTCCTCTAGGGCCCGGAGAGATAGCACAGCGGCGTTTGCCTCGCAAGTAGCCGATCCAGGACCAAAGGTGGTTGGTTCGAATCCCGGTGTCCCATATGGTCCCCCGTGCCTGCCAGGAGCTATTTCTGAGCAGACAGCCAGGAGTAACCCCTGAGCAATGCCAGGTGTGGCCCAAAAACCAAAAAAAAAACAAAAAAAAAACAAAGATTCCTCTAGGGCAGGGCCACAAAATGTTGTATGGAGGGCCGCAAACGGCCCGAGGGCCACAAGTTTGAGACCCCTGATATAGATGGTGTGTGCATATGTGGGAGTGCATGTATGATGTGAAAGTATGCAGATCTACTGTATGCAATGCACATGTGCTTTCATACATGCTCCCATGTTTATTTATATGTGATGTTGTGACACGCAGCTGTGCATATGTGAGATTATTCTTCAAGCACATGTGCTATGTATACCCACATGTGTGCTTATGTGTTGATACATGTGACTGGGTACATAGACAGGTATGCCCACGCTCATCATGTTCGATAGAGGACCCTGCAGGGACCTGTCTTTCTCCCTCTTCTCTCTCTTTCTCTTTCTCCTCTTCCCTCACTCTGGGCATTGATCCTGCTTCTCTGTTACATGTACTGTTCTCAGTGGCCTTGACCTATCATCTCCTGGGCACCATAGTCCCCGCCTGGACGGGCCAACAAAGATGTTTTGCCCAGCTCAGATAGAGCCAGGGGCATCAGCTTTTTGGGGGACCTGCTGCATCCTTCTGTCCTCATGGAAGTGTGAGGATTTTACAGTGCTGGGAAGCAGATGCCCACAGCAAGATGCTATGTTCTGGCCTGGTTCATGTTTGTCAAGAGAAGCCAAGGGAGTGAGCTTTTCAGGGTGCAGCTGGGCTGCTGACAGATGCTGGTTCTTCTCGGATGCCCCTACACCCACTGACCAGCTTCTTTCCAGGAGATCCTCTGGGGGTCCCGTGTAGACAGATGTGGGGTCACTGTCTGGGAGAACTTGAGGCCCCAAGTACTTTCTCTGTTCTCAGTGTGCACTTTGCTGCATAGTCTCATGCAGGCTCCCAGCTCTTCCTGGCCAGCTTGGCTCTATTGATTTTGGTTATTATTTGTAGCTTTGGCCCACCTGGGTTAAACCTTGAATTTTATGTTGAGCTGGGGTTGCTCCTGGTGGCATCTGGGGCCCATGCAGTGCTGAAACTGAGCCCAGGACCCTTGGATGAGAGACACATACTCCTCTAAAGGAGACCTGAGGAGTCACCAGCCTCCTAATTGTTGGGTCTGTTGGTTTGATTCGCACTGGGACATGTTCCTGGGGAGGTGCAGGAAAGCCCCTTCGTTCACATTTGTCCTTTCCACTGGCATTTATTTGGTACTTTTGTTTTGTGGTCACACCTGGAGATGCTCAGGGGTCCTTTCTGGTGGTGCCAGGGGTGCTATGTGGTGCCTAGTGGGGAACTGGGGTCAACTATCTGCAAAGAACGTGCCTTAACCTCTGTGCTGTCTCTCTATTCTCTGGCACATAGCTTTCAGACCCTCCTAGTGGGGTTCTCAGGGGTCATTCCCAGTAGTGTAGAAGTAAGTCTCTACCCAGCTTTTGGCAACCCCACCTCCTGCCCCACCCCTAATCTTTAGAGCAGCTACATACTGGGAAAGCACAGGGACAAGCCTGCTTCATGTTCA
Source organism: Suncus etruscus (assembly GCF_024139225.1). Lineage (NCBI taxonomy): Eukaryota > Metazoa > Chordata > Mammalia > Eulipotyphla > Soricidae > Suncus > Suncus etruscus. The sequence continues at coordinate 46,817,927 of NC_064850.1, read as the reverse complement.
AGCAAACTTGGTTATTGTATGCTTGAATCAATATTCAAGATGGTTTTAGGGGGGCACAATAGATGATGTCTAGGGGATACTGCCACCTCTTTGCTTACAGAGCTCCCATGGGGTCCCTGCAGTGTCATGGATGGGGCACTGGCCTCCTGGGACCAAAGCTTGCAGCATCGCTAACAACCCAGTGGTCCTCAAACTACGGCTGCGGGCCAGATTTGTTCCCATTTGTTTCTTCACTTCAAAATAAGATATATGCAGTGTGCATAGGAATTTGTTCATAGTTTCTGTTTTTACTATAGTCTGGTCCTCTAACAGTCTGAGAGACAGTGAAGTTTGAGGACCACTGCGTGAGTCTAGCCCCATAAATATCTTGCTTTTAATCACCTTTAGAACAGTGGGAAGTTTATAGCAACATTGAGTAGAAAAAGCAGAGTCCCTGAATCCTCCTCCTGATCTCCACCCACTGACCCTTCCCTGTAGGACATCTGGAGGAGCTGATAATGATAACCTCATTGGGTGTGTCCTAGTCAGCTGCCACCCTGGTTCACATGGGTGCCCTTCTGAGAGTTTTCAGTGAGTGATAGTACAGACCCAGGGGTAGAATTTTGAGTTCTTATATGCTACCAGTTTCAATGGGGGCCTGGGGAACCTCGGCCTGGTGCAGGAGGAATTCAAACCCAGAGCAGTTTGAGGAAGCTGAGTGTGAATTGACACTCCCAGAATCCCCAGAGTCAGTGGAGTGTGTAGATAGATGCCTGTGCCAAGTTGTGGAACCCAGAAAGGAAGCAGGATTGACGGGGTTGCTAAGTGCAGGCTCTGGGCTGAGGCTGCTCGGCTGATAACTGGAGCTGTGGACTGTTCTGACCCTACTTTATTGGGGACCCTTCTGGGTTGGCTCAGCTTATTGCTCTGGTCCCCAAAGTAATAGTGGGAGAGAGGGTGGTGGTGGTGGTGGTGGTGGTGAGGTGAGGTGATTTTGGAGAAGCTTTTCATCTCTGAGTTCAATATAAGTTTCACAGGATGGGGGGACAGGGTGGATGTTAAGACAGGCCCCTCTTCTCCCCCCCCCCCCAGTTCTAGGGACTCTTGATCTTGTTTTTGGGACAGAGATTAAGGCAGAAACACCTCCCCCTTTCCAGCTCCAAGTTCTCAGATTTTATTGCTGGATTCTTTTTTTATATTTGCTAATTCTTATTTTCGTCAGTAGTAAAAAGTTGACACAATTCCCCCTACCACACTGTTAGCTATGCGAACCATTTCCAGTTTTCAGAGTAGCTAATGTTTATAAAGATGAAGAATCCTTTTTGTGTTTTCTTTTCTTTGGAAGCTAGTTTGAGTGCCAGACAACAGCACCGCTGAGGCTCAGTACTCAGGGATCATTCCTGGCAGTGCTGGGGGACCTTATGAGGTGCTGGGAACTCAACCAGGGTGGGTTGTGAACTATGAAAGAAAATACCTTAACCACAGCCATTCCCTTATTATCTGGTCCTAAAGATGCAGAATATTAATATATTGCATTTTATCCATCGGAAAAAGACATTCGGGTATTTTTGTTTTGATTCAATGCTGATCTTGTGGGACCTGCTGGCTTCTGTGTGGGAACAGGTATGTTCAGTGACATTGCATGCGACCCTCCTCTGCCTTTGATGTAAATTTAGTGGCCTTGACTATAACCTACAAAAACATAGCTTCCCTCTGCCCATATTTGAGTATGTAGAAGTTTAAGCTAAACAATTCGGGTTATGGCCTTATTGAAGAATAGAATATGGGGTGGAGGGAGGCCTTGGAATCTGCCTTGGCTTCATCAGTCCAAGAATGTCACATGCCATTTAACCAGTGCCCCATTGGAGCCTGAGCCACAGAATTTGTGGGCAAGAGCATCTGTTGTCCAGATGCTAGGATTGTGGGGGCACTAGTAGTCACCACTGTGGCCCACCTCTTTCCTCAGAAGAGTTTCTTATTCTGGCTCGCCAGCTCAACATGTCTCTGGCCCTCAGCAGTGGAGTTTCCTGCCCTATCCCAGTGAGCAAGGCATGGAGAAATGATGCTGCTGCAGCAGCTCTTGCCGGTGGCACTCATGGATTTATCTGTGAAAGCAAGCCCAGGTGTCTCCAGGAAGTTTGGGAGTGCACCAATGGCTCCTTTCTCTGTGGCTGCAGCATGGCCCTTTTATTTTCCACCACCCCTGGAATGTTGCGGCATGCAAGTCTCTCTTGGTGGGTCTGTGTGGAGTCATCAGTCTGTGGGATTTTTCCATGCCCTTGTGAGGACTTCCTCCTGCCCAGCTGCAAGCTGAATATAGGTTATGGAGGCCTCTGTCTCCTACTTCAGTGGCCCCCCGGAAGCCCTGGCTCAGAGAAGCAGCCTCCCACATCTGGATACAAGAAACTGTGGTTGGATACGTAATTCATTCAGACTCATGCTGGAGGGAAGCCAACGAATTCATAATCCCTCAACATTGCCTGTAGCCTCCAGATGAGGTTCACATAGAAAGTGGAGCCCTTGGACAAAACCAGAAAAACAGACGCTGCCAAAGCTTCATCCCAGCATCACTGTATGAAACAATCTTTTGTGTCATGGAATTTGCACCCCAGGCCTGTGTCGTCTGCTCTTCTCTAGAACCTTCTCAACCCCCAGGAGAAGAAGCCCTGGCCATTCAGGGTCTACACTGCGTGCAGCTCCATCTGCATCAGAGCTGTGTTCTGAGCTCATGCTTCTGTTCCCACCTCTTCTGTTCATCACAGACCCTTTGCAGGCACCACTGGCTGGTGCCGTCTTGGCTAGGCCTTGCTGTAAAGTCTTGATTCAGAGCATCTGCCATCTTTTCTTCTCTGCTGTGAATGAGCTCTTTCTGGCATGCAGGAAGGATGTTTCTTCCAGCATTCACTGGATCATGTTTGAAGGGAAATTGAACAGTATCTGGACCCTTTTTCTCTCCCGAGACAGCTGCCTCCACTCAGGAGGTATCACCAGGGCCGGCACCTGGCTGTCATTGAACTAGGGGAGGCAGTTTCCATTAGGAATCCCTTAGTGCACGCCCTTCAACCCATGATGTTCAGTAGCAGAGAAGCTTCCTGAAATCTTCTGGAGCTGCAGTTGACAAATCCCTGAGACCAGCCATAGGGTTCCTTGCATCAGTAACTGGGTGTCCCATGGTTGCAGTGGATCCACGTTGGCCCATGTTGCATATAGCAGTAAGCAATGGTTCGAGGAGCCCAGAGGAGTCTATTATCTGCCAGCTCCTTCTCCAAGGGATGAAGCTACAAGGTCGTTTACAATCATACCACCCTGAACACACCCGATCTCGTCTGAAGCTACAGGGTCGACATAGGTTGGGGATGATGGATCTGGTAGGAGTGTCCTAGTGCTGGTGGCTGCAGGTGAGGTGGCTGTGGTAACCAAGATCCACATCTCTAATGTTCAAGTATTCTATCCTGAGTGGTCCCTTGGCATGGGGAGCTGCTAGGTTGGATTAGTGATGCTGGCAAGAGTGATGACACTGATTGTGGTGATGGGTGTTAATGCTGGTGGATGATGATGGTGGTGATGTGACATGGTGATAATGTTAGTGTTAGTGCTGATAGTAATGGTGTTGTTGATGGTGGTGATGGTGATGGTGGTGATGATGATATTCTTGGTGCTGTTGGTAGTGGTCTCTATGATGATGGTGGTGATGACAATAGTGTTGATGCTGGTGTGATGATCATGATGATGGTGGATATGATGATAGTGTTGGTGCTGATGGTGATGGTCACAATGATGATGGTGGTGGAGACAATAGTGTTGGTACTGAAGGCATTGGTAGTGATGATTATGTTTTTTTGGGAGTATTAGAGATGAGGAGGATGGTTTTTGGTGCTGATGGTGATGATAGCATGAGTATTGGTGCTAGTAGATCATGTTGGTGATGACAGTGCTATTGATAATCTGGGTGATGGTGGTGATATTGATTGTATTGATAAGGAACATGGTGGGGAGTATTATTGATAGAGTTGGTGGATGACAGTGATGGAGAGAACCCTAGTCACACAGTGCTTTCCTCACATGGACACTTGCGCATCTCATTCACCCCTCACGTAAATACCACCCCAGAGGAGCTGATGCTGAGACTCTAGAGTCTTGAGAACTTGCCAGAGTTTCAAGACTGGCTGCAAAAGCCGAGAACTGGACTTCGAACATATGCACTTCCTTGACTTCCTCATTCTTGCTGGTGCCACAAATGTGCCCATGAAGGCTGGGGCATGCATGGCAGGGTTAGGAGCACTGAAATGAGGTTGGTGGAATAGGTGGTACACTCATCCTGGTTCTCGTGCCATCCCACCGCTGGAGAAAACACGGGCTTCTGGGAGTATGCCCTTTGGGGCCATTACAGAAGGTACCAAGCAGATCAATATTCATGTGAAAGTGGAAGTTCACAATATAATGAACATCCTTTTGGACATTGCATTGATGCAGGCAGTGAAATGAGGAGAGGAGGCCTACCAGAGAGAGGGGCCCCAGAGGAAGGAAACAAAGTCAAAAGGGCATCAGGATCAGAACCAGATCCAGAAACGTACTTGGCTCCGTGACAGTTGGAAGGCGAGGGCTTCTGTGTGTTTTTAGTGAGCAGATTCCAAACTACACCTCATGTATGGCGGGTGGTGGTGGAGCCTGATGTATGGTGCCAAGGGGGGCAGCCAGCTGGATTGGGGACCAGGAATGCCTTTGGGGGCTGAACATGGTCCTGAAGCGTTCCTTTGAAGGTGGGTCTCCAGGTGTGCATTGAGGTTGTAATTGAAATATGAAAGAAAACTTCAAAAGCTGCCTTCTCTGTTTTTTGGTGATTGTTGTGCTAATCCCGAAATCCTAGCACGAATCAATGTCAGGACAGGATTGGGTGCCTGAAAGTGCCTGTGTTCATCGTTTGGCATGTCCCAAAAGCAGCTTGGTGGCTCTGAGTCCGAGTCTGAGGGTGAGTGTCTGACTTTTATCTAGCTAGTCCCACCAGTCTGCCCAGGGTGGCCACCAGAGGTTCCCATAGAAGCTGGCAGAGGTACTTCCACATGGAGAGAGATTTGCCACCACTCCGGTGTAATACAGAATTTGAAGCTGGTGCCATTTCAAGCAGAATTTCTTAAATTTCATTCAGCTTCAAACACCTTTTTATTTTTTAGTTTTGGGGCCACACTAAGGGTTACTTCTGAGCTCAGGAATCACTCCTGGCAGGCTCATGGATACTGTATGGGATGCTGGGGATCAAACCTGGGTTGGCTGAGTGCAAGGCAAATGAATGCCTTTTTCTGCTGTCCTATCACTCAAGCCCTCCACAAGTCCTTTCTGCTCACCTTGATGTCAAAATAGGTGGGTTGTGAGTTCAGATCCCTTTTACTGTTGTCTGATATTTGGCTACCCTTTCCCCTGTTCAGTTCCATGACCTTATTTGATTCGATTCTAGATTTGGTTCCCAGCTTGGCCTTTACGTGCTTGAGGATAGGCTGATTTTCTATTAAGATCTGCTGTGAACCTTTTCAGCATAGTTTTGTTGCAGACATTGAGAAACGGGCACTTTGCAGAGGGCGCAGGGACTGGGCTGGTTTGCCAGCTGGTGCCAAGCAGCTAACATTCTGGGAGGTAGCCTTGAGGTTTTGGGGAGCCTGTGCTCCCTTATCTTCTTGCTGTGAGTTTGAACCTTCATGGATGGAGAGAGCAATGAGCTCGTGACTACCTCTGGTGCAGTGTATGGATCCCAGTACTGGTGTGTGTGCAGCTGCTGTGATGCAACCCTGAACTGGGGTGACAGAGGCACTATGGTGGGAGGTTCAGGATTGAGCACTGCTCCCAGGGAATATGAGCTGATGATCTTTCCTCTCCTCTTCCATAGACACACTTCTTTGGGCTCTGGTTCCTCAGCAAAAGCCAGCAGGCGCGGTGGGTGGAGCTGGAGAAGCCGCTGAAGAAGCACCTGGACAAGTTTGCCAACGAGCCACTACTCTTCTTCGGGGTCATGTTCTACGTGCCCAGCGTGGCCTGGCTCCGGCAGGAGGCCACCAGGTAGGAAGCCTACGTGGAGAAACCGGCACAACACAAAAATGTTCTAGAGTCCAGGCTTAGGAGGGCCTCTGCAGCTCAGTGAGTGCATGCATATATGTCTGTGTACGTGTGTTTAAATGTGTAAGACTGCATAGGTGCTTGAACAGATATGTGTGCATGTGTTTGTGCCTCTGTGTGAGTGTGTGCACGTGTGAATGTGTGCAAAACAATTGAACTTATCTGAGGGAGGTCCCAGCAGTGCTCCAGGTCCCCCATGGGACTCCGAATTATGTTTGCCCAGATCTGATGGGGCAATGCCATGGATGGATCTTGGATCCTCAGCCCCACTATGTACCCTTCCAGCCCAGGAGCTTTGTCACCAGCCCTAGAAGGTGCGCCTGATGCAAAATTTGGGTGTCTAAGAGAATGTCAGTGTGAATGTTGCACATGGTTCTTTGTGGGCTTTGGTTTGTTTTGGGGATCATGTTCTTTACTGCTCAGGGCTCACTCCTGGCTCTGTGCTAAGGGTTTACTCCCAGCTCTTTCCTCAGGGCTCATTCTTGGTGGTGATCAGTGACCAATGCAGTGCTGGGGAGTGAAACTGGGTCAGCTATGTGCAGGGGAAGCTCCTTATCTCGGTACTGTCCCTCCCTCCTCTGGTCTTACTGTGTATGGGGTCAAGAGTTCACACCTGGCTTTGTGATCTTCGGTCATTCCCTGATTCCCTGCAGTGCCTGGGGACCGTACAATACTGAGGATTGAACCCAGTGTTAGCCCCATGTAAGCCAAGCACCTTCTGGGCCATTGTCAGCACAATGTTCACAGAGACTCTGTGAGGAGAACTCTGTGGGAATAGGCTGAACCCTTTGTGAGTGGAGAAGGGACCCTGAAGGATGAGCCAGAAACTCTGGTCTGGGAGTCTCGTCTTTACCCTCTGGCCATGTCACTTGTGTAAGGGGACTAAGGAACTTAGAAACGGGGCTGGTACAACTTCTACACCCTGATGGCCCCCTGATACCCCTTTGAAGGCACCATTACATCTAACACCACCCCCAGGATGAGAGGTGTGAGAGAGAGAGAGAGAGAGAGAGAGAGAGAGAGAGAGAGAGAGAGAGAGAGAGAGAGCACGCACAAGTACAAGGTGCTGGTCTAAATGTTGCCCACCCTGATTCTATGCCCAGCATCGAGTGACCCCTGAGCACAGTGTCAGGAGATAGCCCTGAGCATCAATCCAGGGCCCCAAACTGGAAAAAAAATTTTAAAGTTCCTACCCATACTTTAAGTCCCTCATTTGAAGCATCAGTGTCTGTTTGCCCGGCAGCTCCCCTGGGACCCACCGTCCAGAGCCAGGTGCCTTGCCCCTGCTATCACATAGGTCCCCATATTGTGGCCCTCAACACAGTGGGTCTGTTCTGTCCAGGATGGGAGGGGGTCCCAAGTCTCCAGAAAGATAAGACTTCAGGCCCCCTGCTCAGTCCCCTCCCCCTGTTCCCCTGAGTGCAGGAACTGATGTGATCAAAGAAGGCAGGAAAATAAATAAAAGCCTGCCAGGGAACAGGAATAAAAATCTCCCCATCTTTGCACATGGCAACACAGATCGGTCGCCCTGGAGACTGGGTCTGCGCCTGGCCCTGACTGACTCACTGGAAAATCCTGCGGGGACCAGATAAAACCAGCAGCATTTCCTCGAAGAGCCAGCCAGGACTTCCTCCCTCGCCCCAGGAGAAGTGACTTGGCTCTGCGTGGGGGTGTCCTGATGCCTCCATCAGGCTGGCTTCTAATGCTCTCCCACATGTATGAGAAATGCCCCTCCTCCCTGCAGGAACCCCTGGTAGCTACACAGATGGGTGAAGTGAACCCTGGAACACAGTGGGTGACTTCTGCCTCCTTCTTCAGAGGCTCCTAGTGCGAAGAGCCCCAAACACCAGGATTCAGCCTTTTTCTTCCCTTTTTGGATAGGGGCCAGTGGCTTGCCACATGGCACCATATCTGGTTATTGGGGCTTCAAATTTGGGGTTCAGCTTTCTCCCCACCTCTAAGCCCATATACTTTCTGAATATTGTCTTACTTTTGTGTTTATCATTCAAATCATAATCAGTGGCTGAGTAGGGGGAAAATCAGAGTATCAAAAGGGAAGAATTAAGAAGCATCATTGAGGGATTGGAGTGATAATACAACAGGGAAGGCATTTGCTCTGCATGCAGCTGACTCGGGTTCAATGCCCAGCATCCCATAGGATCCCTGGCCCAAAACAAACAAAACAACAAAATAAAAGCCACCTTATCTTAAATGTGGCCCACTTGAGGAAGTGAAGTCTTTTAGGGAAGGCAAAGCTTTGATAGGCTGTGCTCATTTTAGTGTTGGGACTTCACCTGCTATGCTCAGAGCTGATTTCTGTCTCTGTGCTCGGGGATCACTCCTGGTTCTGTGCTCAGGGCTCACTATGCTCTGTGCTCAAGGCACATTATTGACTGTGCTCAGAGCTGACTCCTGGCTAATGCTCAGGCTCACTCCTGACTATACTCACTCCTGGTGGGCCTTCAGAGACCATGTGTAGTGCTAGGAATGGAAACAGCAAAGTAATTGCCTTAAAGCCCTAGTGTCACCCTGCCGCCAAGTTTCACAGCTAACTATAGAATTTCGGTGGCACTATAGGGCCTGGGCCCATAACTCTCACACAGGAGGGGTCTTTGACTCCTGCAAAGTTAGTAAGGGCAACATGGCCCTGGAGCTGGTAGTGGGTGGCCTGAAGGGATCCAGGCCTGCAGATGTGGCAAAGCCACCAAATGTATGTATGGAATCTTTCAGAAAGCCTGGCTAGGTTTCACCCACCACCCACCCCTTCTCTGCCAAGGCTGTGGATTTGGCAGGGCTGAATTGCATCTAAGGAAGGAAGTGGTTCAGACAGACAGGGACCAAGGCTCTGACAGGAGAGGGTGGAAGATTGGTGGGGGCCCTGCTGCCCCTCACAGGGCACAGTGGAGAGTGGAACAGGTTTGGGGCTTGGAACAGACCATGGAGAGGTGGCAGCCACAGCAGAGGTCACCCACCAGGGTGGTGGCCCAGCAAGTTGTTGCCTGTGAAGCTGGGCAATTCTCCTCACAACCCACCCAGGTCTCCCCAGAAACCTGCAAGGGCAAGGGCAGAGATCAATCTGGTTTGCAGCTGGGGAGACAGAAAATAGGGCATGGGTTCTTTCCTGCCAGGTGACACATGGTCCTGATGTCTCCACAGAAGCCCAATAAATAACCTGCTGCTCATGGAACTCTAGGTTTGGCCTGTTTCTATGTAAGAAAACTATGGCAGCCAACTGGGCTCGAAACACATCAGAAGCACAATGGTCCTTCAACATAGGCATTGGGAAGGAGTGGATAGAGACTGTCGGAAGATACCCAGTGAGGGAGGTAGACCCAGAGGGCCCCTTTGCTTGGATCCCAGAGGAGAAGAAGAAGGCATAGGTGGTGACATTCAACCTCTAGCCAAATGCTCTGAAAATCCCACATATACAGTGGAAAAGGGCTCAGGAAAGGAAAAGCCAGAAGTCAAAAGTCCTTGTTTGCAAATGAGTCTGTGTGAGGACTGAGACAAGCTCAGAGCAAGCAGATCTGAATTGGGATCTTTCTAGAGTCCCCCTGGACCCTTTTCCGGTGGGAAGAACCAGCATAGGAAGGATTATGCTGGGGACTGACTAGCTCAGAAAGTTGCTGACACCATGATAGGCATGAGGCAAATGCAAGCCATGCATATTTGTGTGTGTATGAATGTGTGTGCATGAGTGCATGTGCTCTGGAGCCCCTCAGATTGTGTTGGGCCCCACCACTGACTCTTGGCCCATCTGATTAGCCATCCAGTGCAAGATTCCAAGGAGGCAGTGGTGGTGAGAATCCCTGAGCCACACTTGGCAGTGCTGGGGGCCACCAGGGCTGCATTTGGCAATGGTCAGGGGGACCATGTATTGCTGGAAATCAAACTTGGCTTGGATGCACACTAGGTGTGTGTGTCCAAACCCCCAAAATGACCTCTTGAGTTTGTGAATAAAGTCAGGACTGGTTATGATGGAACTGCTGACACACTGTTGATACTGATTTGAATCCGAGCACCTAAGCCATATGGTTTCCCCAAGTACCACTGTTAGGGTTCAGAGTCGAAGGAAAAGACCACATAATTGAAACAAAGCAAAGCAAAGCGTTCTTTATTCTGTCTACTAACAAGTTACAAACTGATCAATCAGGGTCACCTCCCAGAGAGGCGACCCCACCCAGTGGTCACAAGCCAGGTTATATAGGGCTAGAAGCAGGAAGTCTTGACCTTTAAGTTGAATGGCTGTTTCCTAGGGTGTTTCTAGGGTATTTAATTATATCCTTTTATGGCTAGATATCAAGGGTGGTATATTGTGGTTTATAGGGCCTTAGGGTCTGTGTTGTTATTACTGGGATAGAAACTTAGCCTTGTTAGCCTTAAATGGAAACTTAACTTTAGGTTGAAAAAATGGAGTCCCTTCTGCTCCAAGCTTCATATTCCCTCCTCTTCTCTTGGACCTGAGTCAAGTCTTTGACTCTCTCTGAAGTCCCTCCATCCCCATCCCTGTCTACTGGGACCTTAACACAATCATTTTAACTGCACTTATGTGAGCCTAAATAAAAAAGGTGAGATCTTGTGGAGCATAATCAGAAACCCCAAACAAGTGACGTAGTCAAAGTTTGGGAGAGAAACCCACGAACCTTCATCCACAGTCCAGGGAAGAGTCCAAGTATAGTCCACAGGCAAATGGGAATGTTCATTCCAGCCAGGCGTCCTGTGGTCACCGCCATCAGCAGGAGCATTAGGGTGGTCTGTATTCCTTTCTGGTTCTGCAAGCTGAATCCGTAGTCACTTGAATAGGAGATAGCCGCAGTCACTTGAATCTGCAGGGAGTCCTTCTCAGGGTCCTTCTCATCTGCCTGGGTTCTTTGTGACTCTCAGTGCCAGAGTGTTCTTATATGAGCGAACAGAAAACTGACAATCAGGGCCAGAGCAGTAGCACAGCGGTAGGTTGTTTGTCTTGTAAGTGGCTGACCTAGACGGACTGTGGTTTGATCCCATGGCGTCCCATATGGTCCCCTGAGCCAGGAGCGATTTCTGAGCGCATAGCCAGGAGTAACCCTAGAGTATCACCGGTTGTGGTCCAAAAACCGAAAGAAAGAAAGAAAGAAAGAAAGAAAGAAAGAAAGAAAGAAAGAAAGAAAGAAAGAAGGAAGGAAGGAAGGAAGGAAGGAAGGAAGGAAGGAAGGAAGGAAGGAAGGAAGGAAGGAAGGAAGGAAGGAAGGAAGGAAGGAAGGAAAGAAGGGAGGAAGGAAAGAAGGGAGGGAGGGAGGGAAAGAGGAGGGAGGGAGGGAGGGAGGGAGGGAAAGAGGAGGGAGGGAGGGAGGGAAGGAAAGAGGAGGGAGGGAGGGAGGGAGGGAAGGAGGGAAAGAGGAGGGAGGAAGGAAGGAAGGAAGGAAGGAGGAAGGAAGGAAGGAAGGAAGGAAGAAGGAAGAAGGAAGGAAGGAAGGAAGGAAGGAAGGAAGGAAGAAGAAGGAAGGAAGGAAGGAAGGAAGGAAGGAAGGAAGGAAGGAAAGGACAATGTTCTCTGGCTAGAAAAATGGCTGGGGTTTGTCCTGGTCTCCAGAAGTCAGAAAAGACGAATATGAAACAGCTGTATTTTTTTTCCCACCTGCTGCCTGTATACAATTACTTAATCACTGCATAAGACACAGGCAGTTTTTCTTTGCTTGGGACCTTGTGTCTTTATAATTGCATTATGATTTGGCTTCATCTGGAGCATTGAACATCTGTGGCAGGACCTGACAAAGAATCTCAGCTCCTTAGTTTTGTCTCGGGATAATTGCATTTCACTCAAATGCAGGCAATTGGGGCTCAAGCAGCTGACTGGTCTTTGTCCCTTTGACCCCCTTTGTAAGTAATTAGATTATAGAGTGGCTGAGGTCAATGGGACTCTAGATTGCTTTGGATTGGGGTGGTGGTGTCCTGACTATCATTGTTTATGGAGCATATTTGCTGTTGTGGGGAGGGTGGGTATCTCTTCTGAGCTTGGCAGTTTCACCCCCTGTGGCTCTCAGCAAAGACTTTTGCAACCAGAAATGCAAGTTGTTAAATAGGGCCAGAGCTTTTGCACAGTAGGGAGGGTATTTACCTTGCACATGGCTAACCCACGTTTGATTCCCGGCATTCCATATGGTCCCTGAGCCTGTCAGGAGTGATCTCTGACCACTGCTGGTTGTGGCCCAACAACAAACAAACAAAAATGTAGGACTCCCCAATATAAAAATAGGACTCCACCTTGGAGCAGCCAGTGCTGGAGAAGTAGGAAACTGTCATGCTGAGTGGAAGCATCCTGAGATCATGGGTTGCTGGCGGTCCTCTTCCTCTTGCCAGTTTGCTGGCAAGCTGACTTCTGTCTGTGAGCCAGTGTGTAGTTGGGGAAGGTGTTGTCAGGACATAGTGCCTCCCTCCTGCCCTCAGGACTCGAGACTGCTTCCCAAGAAGATGGGAGGAGAAGGAGCAAAGTGTAGAAGGTCTTCTTGGAGCACGAAGTCCAGTGTCACTTTTGACATTTCCTGTGCATGTTGGGAGTGGGAATGGCTGGCCAGTTAAAAATGTCCTTAAGGAGTTGGAGCAATAGCAAGAGCATTTGCCTTTCACACAGCCACCCAAGTTCAAGCATCCCATTTGGTCTCCAGAGCACTGACAGGAATGAGCCCTGACCGCAGGGCTAGGAGTAACCCCTGAGCACTGCTGGGTATAGTCTCAAAATAAACAAACAAAAATAAGAAGTGGCCTTGAGTCAGGAACAGTTAGGAAGGAGCTTCCAAAGAAGCTTCAGGGAGATGGTGCCAGAAGTGAGATACTTTTACCCTGGTTCTACCCTGGACCCAGCACCAGTCTTGGTCCTTGCACACTGCCGAGGAAGGGGGGCAGGTTCTCCTGAGCACTGGGCCTGGAAAAGAATCTGAGCACTGCTGGGTGGGGCTCAAACACCAGAGAGGAAAAAATAAGAGATCGCAAGTGATGTCCGGGTGGCTTTTGCCTTTTATCCTGAACCTAGAGGGCTTGGAGAGGATAGAGAATGCAGCTAGGGCTCCATGCCTCACACAGCCTGTAAGCAGAAAACAGTTGCCACACTCTCAACCATGAGGTTCTGCCATTTGGCATCTAGCCTTCCTGGTCTGCACTTAATGCCGCCTGGCTCTCCGTTCTGTGGGTGTTAATGCCCCCCTGGATCTCTGTCCTGTCGTGTAGGCTCTCCCTAATCCCCAAGCCTTTCTGCAGGTTCTGTGAACATAGTGTGCTGGTTTTCTAACTGCAGCAGTCCAACCGTGGTTTGGAATTTACGTGGCAATGGGTCTGAAATCTTGTGACCTGGCCCTGTGTTCTGGGCTTATAGAAATGACACCATGATGGATATGCTAGCACTGGACTCTTGCCAGGACTAGTCACAGTGCCTATTGATCCCACGTCCTCACAGATACATTCAACTTGGTGGTGACCCCTGAATGCATCTGTCCCATGTGCTACTTTATGGTTTTCTTGGTGGGGACTGTGCTCAGAGGCTGCATTCAAATTCGTGTTCCTTTCTGACAGTGCTAGAGATTGAATCTGGTTCCTGCATACAGTGCTTGAAACTTCCTTTCTCCATGCCCCACAGCCAAGCTAGAGGGTGGACTCTCTTCTCCTCTGACCATAGAGGATAGACTCTCTTCCCCAACCATAGGAGGGTGGACCCTCTTTCCTCAACCATAGATGATGGACTTTCTTCCACTAACCATAGAGACTGGACCCTTCTCCCCTAACCATAAAGGCTGGACCCCCTTCCCCTAACAATAGAGGACCTTCTTCTTCAGTCATAAACTTACCCTACAGTGGACATCACTGTGGTTGATTCTTTGCAGGGTTCACTTTCCTCACCTCAAGAGAAATGGCTCCCTGTTCCCCCACTGGTTTTACTTTCTCACTTCCCTTTGCCATGATGACCATGCATGCTTGAGTTTGTGGGACATATGACTTCATTGTGTCTTGCACATTCTGTTTGTAGTGCTCATGGTGAAAATGGTGCTCCCACACATGCTCACTAATCTAGGGTCACAACTCCACAACTGTGATGCCCCCACATATTTAGCTCTGGGGTGTTTATCACAGTGTCATTGAAGCTCAGGCAACTGGGTGCATCTCCCACAGCCAGATGCATCTCTGTTAAGCATCCAGAGCTTGATACAGCAGAACCCACTTGGTCTCCCCCTTGGTACACGTGGACAGTCCAAGGGATTAAATTCTGGGCTTGATTTTTGCAAGGCAGGCACATTTCACCATCCCTGTGGCTCCACAAACACCCATTGTACTTGGTGAGTATGAGTTAACATCCACAGAACTGTCTAGAAACTGCAGAATCTCTTTCAGGCAGTCCAACAGCCTGACCTGCCTCCTGACTGCGGGGTTTCTATTTCTTATACCACCGCCCGGGAACACTAAATTTTCCAAGGCTATTGTATAGAACTCCTAAACTGCAAGCCTGGTGCTACCCCAGGCACATGGCCTCTTGGGCGCTTGACTCACCCACATCTAGCCATGCATCATCGAATCCCCCTTCTGACAGACACAGGATGAGGGGTCAGTAGGAGTATAGCTGGAATTGAGGCAGCTACACCTCTCTTCTCCCACTGTGGGAGGGAGGTGGCTCTTCTGGAATGGCACTAGAAAGCAAAAACAAACAAACAAACCCTTTCTTTCCACATCCTTGGGAGAGAAAGGAACATGGAAGAGTCACTTGTTTTCTTGCTCTCAAATGGGAATATTCTAGATCTTTTTGTTCACAATAACTGACTACTCCAGGCACTACTTTATAGCATTGGTCTATTTCCTACAGTCAGGAAACCTCTTCTGGTCTCTCCTAAAAACACCTGCCTGTAAACAACGCTTTCCCCTTTCTGTGGGAGAAAGAGAAGGGCCAAGTGGAGAAGGGAGACTTTGCAGGTCTCCAGAAAGCTCTGCCATGGCTCACCCTTCTTAGATGGGGAGGGCAGCCACGTGGCCTTCTTATGGCTTCCGCTGTAAGGTGAATGGGTTCCAGGGCTTGGCATATGAAAATGTCAAAAGGTTGCCCTTCTGAGCTTGAGTTTTCAAAGAGGAATCTCTTGGGAGAGTTGGAAAATAATTTTCCTGGAATGAGCAATGTTTTCTGTTTTATTTTTTTCCCCTTCTACCCAAAGCTGTGCTAGGGTGGAGTAGGATCCAGTGGAATTTTGTTTCCAAACCAGGATTCCTGCTACGTGTTCCTGGGTTGGAAAGGAAATCTGCATGGAGAAACTGGCACAACACAAAAATATTTCAGCTCATGTTTTCTCCTGGAGTCTTTTGGGAAGCAGAATCACATTTTCTTTTTTTTCTTTTTGGTTTTGGGGCCATATCCAGTAATGCTCAGGAGTTATTCCTGTCTCAGCACTCAGGAATCACTCCTGGCAGGCTCGGGGCACCATATGGTAGGTGGGAGTTGAACCAAGGTTGGCCACATGCAAGGCAAATGCTCTCTGGCCCCTAAATCATATTTTCCACAAGTGCATTTTGTTCTGAACTACACCACAGGCTATACCTGTGGGCTCCCTAGCTTGAGACAGTGGAGCTCCTGATAGTCAGGGGGCAGCTGGTTCCATCCATAAATTTGCACCTCAACCCGGTGCTGTGGAGTGGACATGAAATAATTTAGCAATGATTCTGATTCTTTGGGATGTTTTGTGGTGTTAGGGATCAAATTCAGGTGCACTTCATTTCTTTGGAGAGGAGCCATTCCCAGCACTGTGTTTGGGAATGTAGACAGTGGCAGAAATCATGCTAGGATCAGTCATGTGCTAGGCAAGTGCATTCCCTGCTGTCTTACCTCTTGGCCCCAAGCCACAATTCTCCATCACTTACTCATCTGTTGGGGAAGAGTGGAGGAGAGAGGGAAGAAGGAATGGGGAAAGGAGAGAGAGAGAGAGAGAGAGAGAGAGAGAGAGAGAGAGAGAGAGAGAGAGAGAGAGAGAGAGAGAGCATGAGCATGGGCTTATTCAGCTCTGAAAATAGGACCCTTCTGCCCCTGGCTGACCTTCCCACAATAGGAGCAGGTTTGTGCTGATTCTGTCCCTGGCTGGTGTGACAGGACATGGCCTTCTTGAGGATGCTCAAGGTGGAGAGTTAGGCCAGCCAGAAGCTGTGAGCAGTAACCAGAAGCTGTTATTGGGGCTGCAGGTGACTCAGGCTTGTTATTTGCAAACACCAACACTTTCTTTCTAAGACCTCATTAGTTGCATTCCAGTTAGGGTTGATTCTGGTTATGTAGCTATTAGACATGACTCTGGAACATTCTCTCCCTGGATCCCCAGTGCACTAGGACACAGAATTACATCCCTTACCCTGATGGTTCGTGTGTCAAGTGGACAGGCAGGACAGGAGTGGATAAATTGGTGACTTTCTAAACTCAACGTTTGGTACAGAAATTGCTGGGCTTTTGAAATGGAATATCTGTTCTTCCCACCTGAGAGGCCCATATGTCAGCTTAGCTGCCATTAGGTGCAAGAGACAGAAACAGGCCCAGGAACCTGTAAGGGGCTGCCCCCTGCCAGAGACGTCCTCGAGGTCGAGATGTAGCTGGGCATCTGTGCCCAGCCGCCCTGCCAGCCCCCTTCAAAGAGCAAAACTTGTTCTCTCCTGTATTCACTTCTCCCATTGTGGAGAATGGTTGTGTGATTTGATATTGACAGAGGAAGTGGATTATTGGATTCATGTTTAGTTCCAAGTGTGTAACTGAGTGTGCATAGAAACAGAGCCTTGGCCCTGCTTAAAGAACTGGGTCATGCCTCTCCTTGCACAAGGTGACTCTGAGAATTCACTTGGGGTCAATGGCGCCAGATCAGGTTCAGGATTGTTTGACAGACACATGGGGTGAAGCTGATGTCCCTGCAACGCTATTTTCCTCAGCACAGGGCACCCAGCTGGCAGGTCATGTGGGTCCTCCACAGTGTTTCTTTTTGTTTGTGGTAACTCTGTGTGTTTTTAATTCTCTGGGATGGTACCTGGGTAGGGACTGCCCAGAGGGGAACAGCCTTTTCCCTCTGGGTTTGCACTGAAGACAGGATCTCCCCTGGAGCCTCCCTGCTGGCCCACGGAAGGGCATACCCAGAAAAAACTTCAAGTGGGGGCTGGAGTGATAGCAAGGAAGGCATTTGCCTTGCACGCAGCTGACCTGGGTCCAGTCTCCAGCATCCCATGTGGTTCCCCAACCCTGCCAGGAATAATTTCTGAGTGTAGAGCCAGGAGTTACCTTTGAATACTACAAGGTGTGCCCCCCCTAAAAAAAAAAATAACAAAAAAAAAAAAAAAGAAAAAGAAAAAGAAGAAGAAAGGGTTCCTGGGGAGTGAGAGTGGAAGTGGAGGCTTCTTGACTCTCTTGCTATTTCTGGCTGCCCACTGGCCACAGTGGCGTCCCTGGCATGGTGCCCAGACATGTGAAGGAGGGGGGTGTCTGTGATATTTCAAATGCCCTGTGGTGCCCTCTGCCCTCACAGGTATCAGTATTACCTGCAAGCCAAGAAGGACGTGCTGGAAGGCCGGTTACGATGTTCACTGGAGCAAGTGATCCGGCTGGCTGGCCTCGCCGTGCAAGGTAGGGGGGGTGCCTCCTGGACTGGTCCTGACTGGGTGGGGTGTGGAGAGGGATTCTGACTCTAAACCTCTCCTCCCACTTTTTCTCCATCTCACTGAGTCTTCAAAATGCAGAGCACAGGGTGAGACACTACAGCGGGGAGGCCGCTGATTTTGCACTTGGCCGACTTTGCTTTGTTCCCCAGCACCCTGTGTGGTCCTCTGAGTGCCACCAGGGGTGATCTCTGAGCACAGAGCCAGAAGTAACTCCTGAGCGCTGTTGGGTATGGCCCAACCCCCCCTAAAATGCAGAGTATGGATCTGGGGTGCACTTGAGGGTAGCTGTTGATGCCCATTTCAGTCTAGTGTAGTTTTGCAAAGTAACTGCCTTCCCTGGAACCTGCTGGAATCGGCCTTGCATGCAGGAGCAGGGAAGGGCACTACACCTACTGCTGCCCTCTATATTTGGGCTCATTCGTCCTTTGCATCCCTCACATAGTCCTCCTTCTAGGGCTCCTGTGAGCCTACAAGCCAATTCCCTCCCCCTGGCCCTGAGTTCCTGTCAGTAGCTTCCAGGCCTCTGGATGTTTTGCTCCTTGTCGCTGGTGGCAGTGGATCACCAGCTATAGTGATGTTCTAGCACTGCACCCAGTGATACTGAGTAGAAGAGGGCCTGTGAGGTGCAGGGGATCCAACCCAGCTCTGGGTCCTGCTGGGTCTCCTCCATGATCTCGCTTTTCTCTCCTGATCACCCTGCAGGAAATACAGAGATTTTTCAGGCTGTTCCAGGCTCTGTGCTTGGTCAGATCCTCAAGGTCCTGGAGGAATATGCAGTGATAGGTGTAGTATCAAATAATTAATTATGGGGCTAGATGGCGATGGATGGCGATGGATTTCTCTCTGCCATCCCAGGCCACGTGGCTCCGCAACCCCATCCAGCCGGCGGGTCCCAGGCCCAGGTGAAAGGCGAAATTACTCACTCACAGGCAGGCATCAGGAACCATCAGCTTTATTCATGCCCTTTTCACCACATGTGTGTGGTCTACTCATAACCTTTCAAGCACTAGTTATTCTTGGCCGTGCATCTAAATTTCTTTCAGCCATCTTTCCTTTGGGCTCCATGCTGGTCCAAGACCAGAACGCTGAGACCCAAAAACCAGAGCACCCAGCAGCGCAGAAAGGGCCCGAATCCCCTCGGTCCAAGGCTTATCTAACTTTTCCAAGACCCCTCCCAGGAATGGGCGGGGTCTTGCAGGTAAGGTCACACCTAATATCTGGTTCCCAAGACCCCTCCCAGAAATGGGTGGGTCTTAGGTATCTACACCTAAATCCAGGGTCTCAGATAGGTACACCAACAATAGGGATCTAGTCCAGGACTCCCACATGCAAAGCACCAACTCACCTGCCTGCCACACTCTCTCCCTACCCCTGTCACTTTCCCTGACTGTGCCCATTCAACGTCCCTCTGATACACGGAGCTCTTCTGGCCTTCAGTGTTCGAGTAGCTCAGAATAACTCATGTGTTATGAGATTCTTCTCTCTCAGTTACTTTTTTCTCTAAAATCAGCCAAAGCCTGCATATTAACCCTGGTGGGCTTGAGAGCAGGGCTGGGGGTCTTTTTCTGCTGCAGCAACAAAGGGGATCCAACATCAGGCATCTGAGTATGGTGGGACACACGATTCCTGTGGAAGGGCGGGCAGAGGGGAGGTGATTTGTGTGATGGGAGATGACTGAGTACCTCAGCACCCAAAGGGAGAGGGGAAGGGAGGGGACTGTTCCGATTCTGGGAAGACACTGAGTAGGGAATGGAAGATGGCACTCCACATGTTTTTCCTCAGATGCATCTTTCTCCTGTTATGAAAGTGCTTTGGGGGCCAGAGAGATAGCGTGGTAGGTAGAGCCCTTGCTTTACACACAGTTACCAGGGTTCAATCTGTGACACCCCATAGGGTCCACCGATCACCACCAGGAGTTACATCTGTGCCCAGAATGAGGAGTAAGCTCTAAGCACTGCTGGTGTGGCCCCAACACAGAGTAAAACACCGAAAGAGGAAACTGTTTAATTGTGTGACCAGAGAGAGAGAAAATTAGTGAAATCTTTTGCCTTTATCACTGAGGGTCAGCCTGGAGCCCACACGGCCAGGTGTCCTGGTCATCCCCAGTACCAAGAACCTGAGTTTCCCTCATCTTCAGGCCTCATGTGAAACCTGCTCCATGGCTTTGTGTCCCCAAAGGGGGCCTCAGTTGTCTTGAGTGCTGCTTAGAAGCTTCTGATTGCTTCTCCCAAGACAACTGAACTTTCCTGTGTGTTTTCTCTGCATGGACGATCTGCCCTTTTCACCCAGTGCTCAGTGCGATGGGGGCACCCAGATCTGGGGAAAGTGGGTGATGGTGACTCTGTATCCTTTGGGTCTCAGAAGTGAACAATCCCATCTGGGGACAGTCTTGGGTTGGACCTCACAAGGGCTTTTCTGGTGAAATTGTTAGGAGGACGAAGTTGCAGGTACAGACGCAGCGATGGACTGTCTTTTCTCGCTGGTGCTCAGCCTGGCTCCTCATCTCCACCCAGGAGAGCCCTATGCTTGGCAGATATGGCCCATCCATTCTCAGGGCTGCTCCCACCTTTCTCTCCCTCCTGGGAAGTTCCTGGCCCCTGACACACCTGAAGTAAAATCTCAGGCACATAATGAAAATGTCTCAATTATGGGGCCAGAGGAATAGCACAGCAGGGAGGGTGTTTGCCTTTCCATCTTCAGCATACATAGGGTCCTCCGAGTCTGCTAGGAGTAATTTCTGAGCTCAGGGCCAGGAGTAACCAACCCCTGAGTGCTGCCAGATGTGCCTCCCCCATAATCCCCAAAATGTAATGAAAATGTTCCAGTTTCATTGGGCATTTCGGACAGTGGGTGGGACAGTGGGAGCCATGACAGGCCCATAATGGCCTCACATATGGGCTGGCTCTGTGCAGAACCTAAACTCGGACATTGCATCCGGGGGCTGGAAAGTAAGCATGGGAAATTGTGCGGGGGCTCAGGGTTTTCAGGGGTGCATGCCTAGGGACTTCTGATATGCATTTTCACTGTAAATTGCTGAAGCAAAGCCGCCTGTGGACTGACGCCTCAATTCTCTCAATTAATCTTGAGTCCCAAAGTCCCCTTGCAGAGGTACTCAGAGGCATTGTCACGGGCAGATAGAAGCAGCTTTATTTAAAATATAAGTCCAGGAACCGGAGAGATAGTGCAGGGGTTAAAGCGCTTACCTTGCATGTAGCTAACCTGGGTTCGATCCTCAGTATCCCATAGGGTACCCTGAGCCTTCTAGGTGTGATCTCTGAGTGCAGAGACAGGAGTGAGCCCTGCTGGGTATGGCCCCCCTCATAAAATCTGTGCAGAAATTCAAGCCCTCTGTGCCCACGGGGTGCCAGCACTGCCCTCTCTCTTCTCAGCGGATTTCGGTGACTATCACCAGTTCGATTCCCAGGACTTCCTCCGTGAATATGTGCTGTTCCCCATGGTAAGTGCCTGGACTCTTCCTGGCTGGTCTGGAAGTTGGTATGTTCCTGGGGGAGAGAGAAAGACTGGTCAGGCAACCCCCTGCCCACTTCAAGAGACGCCCTTGCCCTGTCTGCACGCTGCACTCCTGCCTAAGCTCAGCTGAGTAGCTGGCCTCACCCTGGGTTCCCAGTCCCCTGTTACTGACTGTTATTTTGCCCAGAGAGGCCCTGGCTGGGCTGGGTATCCCCTTGCCCATTTCCTGCTCTGCCTGGAGTCTGGACCAGAGTTCTGAGCCAGTTCTTTCTCCTCACTGGGGGTTGGGGGGAGAGGCTCTGCTGCAAGGCTGTTTGAAGGACTCTGGTCATGGGGACTACACTGAGCACTGTGCCTCTGAGCACCTTGTATTTGTGTTTTAGTAGCTCAGAGTAAAGACAAGAGTCTTCAAGAACAATTAGATCTGGGGCTGGAGTGGTAGCACAGTGGTAGGGCATTTGTCTTGCACGCAGCTGACCCCAGACTGATGCGGGTTTGACCCCCCAGCACCCCATATGGTCCCCAAGCCAGGAGCGATTTCTGAGCACAGAGCCAGGAGTAACTCCTGAGTGACACCAGGTGTCCCCCCCCCCCCAAAAAAAAAAGAACAATTAGATCCTTAGCAAAGCCAGTTGAGTTAGGTGGCTTCAGTCAGAGAATTCCCCCATTTTCTCCTGCTTTTCCTTGTTTGTGGGAGTGGCCAAAGCAATGAGCAAGGAGCCAGGACCCTGGCGTGGGTATAAAGGAGAAACACTGGCTGTGTCCAGGGCTTAGGCAGGAAGGGCAATAAACGAAAAGTTTGCAGAATCAGGAAGAAGCTCAGGGGGGCTCGAGGGCCGCGGAGTCTCCCTTGTGAACAGGCTGGTTCATAGCAGGGCAGGGAGGGTGGGGTGTCATTTGGGGCTCGAGATTGCCTGGCAGGCTGGCAGAGTGCAGGGAGTGGAGGGAAAGGCAGTCTAGGAGCCCAAGCAACCCCTCGGAATTCTTGTCAGAGTAGAGCCGGGTGTTCACAGGGGAATTTGAGGCAAAGTGATAGAGCCAGCCAGAGCCTGTGATCAGGGGCTGCCCCCTCTCCCCCATATATACTCTGCTCTACCCACAGGATCTGGCCCTGGATGAAGCTGTCCTGGAGGAGCTGACTCAGAAGGTCGCGAGAGAACACAAGGCCCACAGGTGATGCTTGGCCCCACCATGGATGCTTGTCCCTCCAGTCCCTGCTATGCTCTGGTGGGGAGACTGGATGTTGATTCCCTCGTCCTCCTTTCTCCCTCCTTCTTTTCTCCCCTCCCGTCCTTCCTCCCTCTCCTTCTCCTCCTCCCTTTTCCTTTCCCCCCTCCTCCCTGTTCCCTCTGTCCTCCCCTTCCCCTCGTTCCCCTCCCACTGCCCCTCTCCCTCCCAGTCCTCCCTGTGGGGTGTGGCCATCCAGCCTTCTCTGAGCCGCACCCCCCACTGCTCTCTGGTCAGTGGGATCCTGCCAGCGGAAGCAGAGCTGCTGTACATCCATGAGGTGGAGCGTCTGGACGGCTTCGGACAAGAAGTCTTCCCTGTGAAGGTGCCCGCTGTACCTGGGGCACCCCTTCTCTGGGGGGCTGGAGATCCGGGACACAGCCCCTCTCGAAGGGCTGGCTCGGGGTGTTTTTATGCCGGGACCACAGCGCTGGATGGCACACTCTGGCTCCAGCCTGCTCCCTTAAAGTTTCACAGTATCTGTTGAGTGGGAGTGCAATGTCCAGGGATGCTGTGGGGTTCCATGACTGGACACTAGGCCGGGTAAGCCTCACAGGATAGTTGAAGGGTCTGGGGTCCCTCGTTTCTCATGTCAAGGCTGCTCACAGCAAACGTGCATCCTGGTGAACCACAAGAATGGGGCAGAGAAGTCACAGGGATAGCTCCCTGTATAGTCCCTAATCTTGGCCAGGAGGGATCCCTGAGCACCAGAGTCAAACTAAACCAAACTAAACATACAGGAGGCTAAAATAATGCTGCAAGCACTGCCAAGAAGGAAACCCCACTTCCTGCTCTCAGGCCCGCACAGAAATTCCCAGAAGAGCTGAGGCTGGGTCAGGGCTGGGGTGAGGAGAGCTGTGGCCCGAGTGGGTATGGGAGTGCTATGGGGGGGATCTGGTCTGCTCATCCCCCCTTCCCTGCAGGACAATCAGGGGAGCAGTGCGCACTTGGGCGTCTTCTTCATGGGTGTCTTCTTGAGGAGCTGCGTGGGGAGGCAGGTGCTAGTGTACAGGTGAGGACCTCTGGGAGGGAAGAGGAAAGGGAGGAAGGAGGAGGAGGGTGGAGGAAGAGGGAGAGGGAGGGACCCTAGGGTGCTAACATGGGATGAGGGGCCATGGCAGAAAAGCCTTTTGTTTTGTTTTGTTTTGTTTTGGGGCCACATCCCATGAAGCTCAGGGGTTATCCTTAGCTCTACACTGAAAAATCATTCCTATAGGCTTGGGAAATTCTATGGAATCCTGGAATTGAACCCAGATTGGGTATGCAAGGCCAATGCCCTCCCTACTATACTGTTATTCCAGCCCGGAAGCATTTTCTTTCTCTTGATGGCTTGTAAGGGAGGTGGGGTTTCTGTTTTCACCATGTTGCTGTGGAAGTTGTGGAATCCTCATGGCTATCTCCATGGCCATGTCCCTCTGTTTCCACTATCTGCCTGTTGTCTGCCTGTGCTCACTCCAGAGAGCAACTGGTTAATTGGGGAGACAAGGCTGTCATGACCATATACCCCAGACCCTGCCTGGGTTTCAGGAGCCCCTGGGAACTGCTCTAGATGCTGGGGGCCTCAGATGACAGATCCTACATTTGGAAAGTGATCCTGGGTGAGATCACAGCAACCCAAGAGACATGGTGTTTGAGGACACATTTCCCACCTGCAGGTGCCAGCCGGTGGTGGCACATCTGTGGCCTCCCCCATGAGCTGGCACACATACACACCTCCTTCGAACCAGGTGGAGTGACATCGGCAACATCAGCCACAACAAATGCACCATCCTGGTGGAGCTGGAGCACAAGGAGGAGACTGCACAGTTCCACACTGTAAGCCCCTCTGTGACACTGAGGATGGACTCATCCAGCCTTTGTTTGGGGTGGGGTGGTCTCATTCAGGGCTCAGAATTTTTCAAGTCTATGGGAGGTGTTTGCTGCTCCAGCTTCACTCACTTTCAGTGGTGCTATTCCCATGGGCAGTGCCCAAAGGGGGGTGGTGGTCACTATTTTCTAGCCCTACTCAGAGCCCTCTGTCCCTCACCTATTGCTGCCTCTGTTCCTGTGTCTGGGATTTTGCAGCAATTTCTGTCTAGTCCTCAGTGGAACCAAGGCCCCCTCCCCAGGCTCTCTGGGAGTACATTGTCTGAGTGCTGCTCTATGCTGGGCCTAAAGCGGGGGAACTGGAGATGTGCCCCAAAGCCCTGCTGGACATCCCCGGCTCTATTTAGACATCTTCTTTTTTCATCTTCTTTTCCCAGGATGATATTGAAAATGCCAAGTATATCTCACGGCTGTTTGCTGCCAGGCACAAGTTTTACAAACAGAACAAGAATTGCACCGAGTAAGTTAATGTCTGGCCTCCTCCCCTGGACTCCCCCATACCAGGTGATGGGCACAATGAATCTGGGGCATCTCGGGTGTTACAGGCACTATTTGCTTCTACAGTAGGGGACTTGGGTGGCAGGAATTCTGTGTTGGTTAATAAGTTGGGGACTGGGCCAGTGATAGCACATTGAGGAAGTTGTTCACCTTTGCAACACAGCCAACCCGGGTTTGATCCCCGGCATCTTAAATGGTCTTGCCAGGAGTGATTCCTGAGTAAAGAACCAGGAGTAACTCCTCAGTGCCACCAGGTGTGGCCCCAAAACAAACAAACAAAAATAAGTTGGGGGTTGAATGATGCCTTTTCTGCTCCAGGAGGATAGCAGAGTGACCAGAGGGAGTGCTGTGTCCACCAAGACTGGGGGTCAGTGGTTCATTTCTCTGATGTCATTCAGGAGACTGAGCTTCCTGAAAAATTCTACCTTCATCTCCAGCCAACACTGGGGTCCCCAGGGTTGGGGGGAATCCAATGGAGTTTCATACCCTTGAGCCCCCAGGTTCAGTGCCTGGCCCTTCAGCAAATGTACCCAGATAGCCAACCCACATGCCCCACCAAATGAGTATCTCTGGGGGAGGTGCCTCACACCAGCCACCACTGACCCCATCACTCTGTGTCTCACAGGCCAACCAGCTCTCCGCCCCCCATCCGAAGGCAGCCAACCTGGAGCCGGTCCTCACTGGTATGTCCGGTTGAGACACAGCTGTCCCTCCCATCTGTATTCCTGCATGTGCACATCTTACCTGAGAGTTCTTTGAGGCCCTGAATCCTACTCTGTACTGTTTCTCATCATGGCATGTGGCCATGCCTTTGGTTACCAGCGAATACCACCAGTGGCTCACGGTGAATGAAAATCACAGCTCTGGCTTGAATTCAGTCAGCCACAGTGGCTTCTCCCATCCACATAGACAAAATCTGAATTGCCCCATGTGTATAGATCAGACTTACTGCACTGTCCTGGGAGATGGGACCAGGACTGACTGCTGCCACATCTGCCCTGGGCTGCTGTGGGAGGGTTACTCAAGGCAGTGCTGGGACTCACCTTTCAAGTTTCTTCTTTTAAGATAATAATAGCTTGGGGGCCCAGAGCAATAGTACAACAGGGAGGGTGTTTGTCTTGCGCATTACAGACCCGGGTTCAATCCCCTGTATCCTATATGGTCTTCCTAGCCTGCCAGGAGTGATTCCTTAGTGCAGAATCAGGAATAATTCCTGAGCACTACTGAGTGTGTTTCAAAAACCAAAAACAAAATAGTAGTTTAGGGTGGTTTTGTACAAAACGAGGCTGAGAGACAGTACAGTGGGTGTGGGGCTTGCCTTGGCTACTGACAACACTGACTCCATCCCTGGCATCACATATGGTCCCCTGACCCTCAACAGAGTGATCTCTAAGCAGAGTCAGGAGTCAGCGCAGAGTATTGCAGATGTGGACCTAAGAAATTGAGGACAGTATTTGAATAAGAGAGATGTGACCTTTCTCCTTTCCCAGTCTAATTTTTTGTGGGTTATTGGGCCATACCCCAGTCAGGGGGCTTGGCTGATGCTGTGGACAGACTGACA
Source organism: Suncus etruscus (assembly GCF_024139225.1). Lineage (NCBI taxonomy): Eukaryota > Metazoa > Chordata > Mammalia > Eulipotyphla > Soricidae > Suncus > Suncus etruscus. Next base: position 46,791,592 of record NC_064850.1, on the reverse strand, counting down.
GATACTAACCATGGGCCTGAACACCTGTTTTTGTCCCTGTGACTGGCCCCTTTGCCTCTCCCTGCCTTGCTGTGTGTCCAGCACTTGGCACAGTGATGAGGGACCAGAGGGACAAAGCTGTGGTAGAGCGGGCAGATGGTGTGTGAGGCAGGTTGCCCAGTGCCCGCCTCTCTCTGTTTCAGCCACGACAGCAGCCTTACATCCTGCCCCCTGTGCATGCCCAGTATGGTGAGCACTGCCTAGAGAGTCACACCTCCCAAGGTAATGTGGAGCAGCATGGGACACTTTCTGGGGGTGGCAGGGAAGAGGTGGTCACAGTATGATGTCAAACCTCCCTGCTCTGCCGGACTCCTACCATGCCGGCCCCACACTCCTGCCCTGCTCAAGGACTCCAAGGGTCCAGTCCCTCTTGAGGACCCAAAGAGGCGAGCCGCTCTCTGCACACTCTCTGTCCTCAGTCCTGGGGTCCCTGCTGCCGCCTAGAGTTAACTTGGAAGCAGTGGGGTTGTGAATGACCCCAGAGGTGCAGACATGTGTGCAAGTGTGTGGGTGAGTGCATGTACGTGTACTTGTGCACATGTCTGCGTATCCATGTATGCATTGTGTACGTGAATCCATGTGAGTGTATGTGTGTGAGTGTACTCGTGTGTGTCTGAGTTAGGGTGTGCATGCCTGAGGGTATGTGTGCCTGAGTACTCATTTGCGCATGTGTGAGCGTACTTGTGTGCGTGCATGAGTAATTGTACGCATGTATGCATTTGTGAGCATCTGTGCATTTTGTGTGCACATTTGAATATCTGTTGTACGCCTGAGTATCTGCGTACATTGTGTTTGTGCGTGTGAATATCTGTGTGTGCATGTGAATATTCTTGTATGCATATTGGAGTAACCGTATGTGCACTTGTGTGTGCACATGAGTATTCATGCATGCATGCCCATGTGCATGTGAGTATCCAGGTGTGCACACCTGCATATCTGTGTATGCGCATGAGTCTCGATGTGTGCATATCTGAGTATCCACATGTGCTGCGCTATGTGCATGTGGGTATGCACGTATGCATGGGAGTATTCGTGCACAGATGCATCTGGGTATCCATGGATGCATGTATGTGTGTTTCCGAGTCGCCATGTGTGCATATCTGAGTATCCGTTTGCATGCATGCCTGAGTATTTATGTTTGTTCATGTTTGAGGATCCATGTGTGTGTCTGAGTATCTATGTGCATGCCTGAGTTATTGTGTATATGCAAGTTTGAGTATCTGTACATATGTGTGCACGCCTGAGTGTCTGAGTGGATCGTGTACATATCTGAGTATCTGGCTGTGTGTACGTACATGTCTGAGCGTCTGGGTGGACTTGCCTATATTTCTGAGTAACCACCTGTAAGTTGTGCATTTCTGAGTATCTTTGTGCATGTACATGCATATCCGAGTATCTTGTGCGTGTGCGTGCACGCTTGTGCTCCTCTGACCCCCGAGGGACACTCTTGTGGCTTGTGTTTCCTCGCAGATAGCATCTTTCCAGGGCATGAGGATGCGCTGTACTGCACCTCCCGCAACAGCCTAGACTTGAGCTACGTGAGCTGCCCAGTGGCCAATGGCAGCGTCTGCAGTGTCAACTCCCTCAGCTGCTCGCAGAGCTTTGCCCCAGCCTCACCTGTGTCCTCCAGCCTCAGCATCCCTGGCAGCGATCTCCTGGGCCCTGACTGTATCCCCAGCCACCGCCACAGTGCCATCATTGTGCCCTCTTACCGGCCCACCCCTGACTACGAGACTGTGATGCGGCAGATGAAGCGAGGTGCCCCGAGGCCTGATGGCCAGAGCCAGTCACTGCGCAACCTCAGCCTCATCCACACACATGCCTACAGTCGGCCCGAGGAGCTGGTGTATAGTCAGCCCGAGATGCGTGAGCGGGTCCCTTGCGCACTCCCCTATGGCCCGCCGGGGTTCTATGGGCACAGACGGGTAGGGCCAGGTGCCCCCGGCAACCCCCGGCATGTGGCCACAGTGCCCATCCAGCCAGGGACCAATGCCATCTCCCACACGGTGAGCACCCCGGAGCTGGCCAATGTGCAGGTGCAAGCACCCCCTGGCTACAACCCAGCGCAGGTGCTCCAGGGTTATCTCTTCCGGCCACCACCCCCATACCCACGGCCGCGGCCTGCTACCAGCACCCCAGACCTGGCCAGCCACCGCCACCAGCGCTACGTCAGTGGGAGCATCCCAGACCTGGTGACGCGCAAAGTGCAGCTGTCGGTGAAAACATTCCAGGAGGACAGCTGCCCAGTGGTGCACCAGTCGCTCCAGGAGGTGAGCGCGCCCTTGTCAGCTGCCAAGCGCCACAGCCTGGAGGTGATGAGCACCATGGTGCGGGGCATGGAGGCCATGGCCCTTAAGTCTGTGCATCTGCCCCTGGCACGGCGCAGCAACACACTTCGGGAGCACATGCCAACTGAAGATGGGCCCCCAGCACCCCGCTTCCACCACCAGAAGACTCTCTCCAGTGCCACCATGCTGATTCACAGCAGCGAGGATGAGGACGATGAGGAGGAGCAGGCTGGAGGTGTACCCGCTGCCACAGCACATCTGGCTGCCCTCCGCGAGAAGATGGACTACAGCGCCCAGCTGCAGGCTGCCCTGGCCCGCATCCCTAACAAGCCACCACCTGAGTACCCAGGGCCCCGGAAGAGTGTGAGCAATGGGGCGCTGCGGCTGGACCCAGCATGCCCCCCGCCGGCTACCACTCGCCCGCGGGTGCTTCGGTCCGGACCCCCTAAGGCTGACCTGCCGGCTGTGGGCAGTGGGCCTGCTCTGGGCCCATCTATCTCGGAGCCAGACTTGAGCAGTGTGAAGGAGCGAGTGAAGAAGGATCTGGTCAAGGAGCGGCCGGTGTCTGAGATGTTCTCACTGGAGGACAGCATCATCGAGAGGGAGATGATGATCAGGGTGAGTGGAGCAGCTGGAAAGGGCCATGCCTGTCCAGGATGGGGGACTTCAGTCCCTGTCTAAAGCCCTCGGGTCTTGGCTCTGTCTTAGCCACCTCACTCAGTCTGTGGCCTCAGGGTAGCTGAGCTCCAGGCTCACCAGTATCTGTCATCCTCAAAGCCCAGCTCTCTCCAGATGCTTGGGTTTTCTGTTGCTCTTGCTTGGGATTTTGGGTTTTGGTCTATTTGTTAGATGAAAGTTTATCTGTCCCAATGAGATAAGAGCTAAGTCTCTTTCCTTTCCTTTCTCTCTTCCTCTCTTCCTCCCTCCTTGCCTTATTCTCTCCCTCTTCCTTTCCCTCTATCCTTCCCTTCCTCTTTCTCCCTCTCACTTCCTCTCCTCTCCTCCCTCCCTTCTGTCCTTTCTCCCTTCTTTCTCTTCCTTTCCCTCCTCCTTTATCCTCACTCCTCTTTCCACCTCCCTTCCATTCTCCCGTCCTTCCTTGGATGACCAAGAGTCTGGATGGAGACTTTGCTGGGCCTAAATTCACTTGTTCAGGACACTCCTCTCTCCCTTGTATCCATCTCCCTCCAACCTCCCCCCCTAAACTCTCTAGCCTGGTGTTGGTTATAAACCCTGTAGCCAGAGCATTTATAGGTGCCTTGGGTTTACTCAGGCGCTCATGATGTACCCAGTCACAAGAGTACAGCACCAGGGGAATGGGGCTTCAGGGCAGGAGTGCAGCGGGGTGGCTGCCTGCTGCTTCCTCTGACAGCATGTGCTCCTCTGGCTGTGGTCTCGCCTTCGGGAGACATATATGGAACAGAGCCCCCAGGCAGTTCCCACATGAGAACCTGCCTTTTCTTGCCTCCCAGAACCTCGAGAAGCAGAAGTTGGCAGGCCTGGAGGTGCAGAAGCGGCCACTGATGCTGACGACACTCAACGGGCTCTCAGTGGGCCGGGTCCCAGGCCGCGAGGACTGCCGGGGCCGAGGGTCCCGGGTGCCTATGGACGAGAGGGTGAGCACCAGCTGCCCAGTGCCTCCTTTGTGCCATGCCTCACTGCTCCACCATCACCCCTGCATTGTGTCTGAGGTCTTGCCTGAGGATTAAGCAGGATGATCTAACCTTGGGGTGCCCCTGTGTTTGGAGGGAGCCCTTTCCCCAGCTGCTGGGCATGCTCCCGTAGGGGTCTCAGACATATTCTAAGGAGACCATAGGGGTGAAATGCCATCAGATTTGGCATGAGACATAGGGAGGAGATACAGGACAGAGGAGAAATGAGTCACTTCATAGTGATCCCCAAAAGCTGAGGGCCACATTGGAGAATGCCATGAAAATCAGGATCTGATCTGAAAGGCAATATGAGGGCACCCCACCCTGCCTACTTGGGGTGTGGATCTTTTCTTTCTGAAGAAAAGGGGGCACTTTGGATTTCTGCCTAGAGGACAAGGGATGAGTCCACCCACCAGGCAGACCTCAGTGTGGTGAGGGTGAGGTACCTGTGGGCACAAACAGTAGCTGGGCAGAGACTTTGGAGCTTCTGGCCTGGAGATGGCAGTATTAGGATTCGAGACTTTCTGTTTGATTGATCGTTATTGGGAGATAGAAATGGGAAAAGGAGGAAGTTTGGAGCTGTGGCTCTGTGTAACAACTTAGGTCCATCAGAGAGGGCTCTGGGATAGTGGGTGCCCATATTAGGATCTGAGCATCCTAGGCTATGAATCCCCACACCTGACTGGCTCTGACCATCCATGTCAGACCAGACTCAAACTGCATCTCCTATGACATACAGACTGGAGCCTGGGTCCATGGCCTGGTCATTACCATAGACCCTGGCTTATGGGCACTGAAAGCTCGTGTCTGTTGCAGTTTCGAAGCCTCAAGCAGAGGTTGGAGGATGGGCTGGTGTTCGCAGAATACGAGCAGATTCCCAAGAAGAAGGCGGATGGGGACTTCAGCACTGCCACGATGCCCGAGAACACAGAGCGCAGCCGGACCCGAGAGGTGCTTCCCTACGAGGAGAACCGTGTGACTCTGGCGCCCACCAAGGAGAACAGCTCGGGCTACATCAACGCCTCTCACATCAGGGTGAGGGCAGCCTGGGGGGCACTTGGGAGCCCGACGTGGGCTGGAAAGGGAGTCTGGAAGAAGAAAAGCTTTGGCTGCTCCCAGACCTCAAGATCCCAGGATAAAGGCCAGCTGGTCCTCGCTGGCTTGGAACTACAGGAAACACAGACCTGACTAACATGGGAATGCCCACTCAAGTGTCAGTGAGGTGGTGACCTGTGCTCCCAGGAAGCCATCTGGCAGGGGAGTTCCAGTTCTGTGGTCTCAGTTCCACGGGCAACACCCATGGATCAGGTGTGTCCTCTGATGCACTAAGCCCAGAGTGCTGAGAATGTTTCCAGTTCTGTGACCTCCTGTTCCCATGTTTCAGTGCCAAGGGGGCAGCTTAGCTCAGCATTGCCAGTTAGTGCAGTTCCTGGGATGGCGTGATCTAGAGTGTGGGTCTCTCTAAGCCGTTTCTTTTTCTCTCTGCCCCTGATTAATGCGCCATCTTGGTTTAGAACATCGCAGTTTGTTCTGACCTTTGCAAGGAGAAATTGTTCTTGTCCTAAGGTTAAAGCAGTTCACACAAGAAAGTTGGTTCTTTTAGGCTTTCAATTGTTGGAGGGGTTGGTGGGGGGAGAGTTTGGGACACACGTGGTATTGCTCAGGAGTGACCCCTTGTGGGGATTATATGTGGTGGCAGGATTTGAATTTTACTCAGCAGCTTGCATCATCTCCCCTGTTCCCATCTCTCCTGTCTTTGGGGGTTTGTTTTGGGCCATACCTAATGGTGCGTGGGGGTCTCTCTAGGCAGTGCTTAGACTGTGGACTCAGGGATAGAATCTAGGTGCTTCCCCATGTAAAACAAAAATTCCTCCAGCCTGTTGAACTAGTTTTCCAGCCCAGCCTAGACAAGTTCTTAAACAATTCCAGGTCAGTCACGACCAATAGCTTTGGAAACCAGTCACTGTAGTCCATTGGGATGGCAGTCCTGGCTGGCTCTCTGAGGCTGGGCACAGAGAGTAGGGAAAGGACAGGCTGATGTTCTCATACTTGACCACAGAGAAAACTTGGCCTAGCTCTTCTGCTAGGAACTAAAAGAGGACAAACACAAACTGCCTCACCAGGGAAATTTTCTCAAGGCTGGCAAGGGCGGCCTTGTGCAGCTGGGGAGGTGGAGCCAGCTTAGCTCAGATCACAGGTGCTAGCAGAAGGCACAATTCACACAGTTGCTCCTTGTAGAAGTGTCTGAATCTTGGTGGCCCCTTGATGACAGCTGCATCTTTGGGCACTATTGGCTCTGCCATTCTCCATCTGCTCTTGGCTCTGGCTGTCAGCGGACACCGGCAACATTAGCAGAAATGGCCCCTCCTATCCGATTTATGTCTCCCTGTCCTGCATTTCATCCCATGGCTTCGAGTTAAACACAGGCACATTTAATAGGCCCAGGAGCTTGCAAGGACTTGTCCTGAGCTGGTGAGCAGAGCATTGGGGTGCCTCTTGCCAGCCTTCCCTCTCTGGACTTCCCAACAGCGAGAAGTTGTGCTCTGGTGGCGAGACTGATATGCTGCAGAGGCGGAGCAGCATCCGCAATGTGGCCTCATGCGTGTGTGTTGACTGCCGGCTTTTTAGCACAGCTTTTAATGCCCTCTATCTTCACTCATAGACTGCGGGGTATGATTCCTGTAAGGCCCTGCCAGGGCGGCTGGTGTTTGAAACCAGCCTGCAAATAGCCCATCCCTTTGCCAACCAGCAAATGGGTGGACGCGCACTCCCATGGGTCCTTGAAAAATGGATTCTTCTTGCCAGTTGACAGAAATCGTCCTTGGGTTATGAGCCCACTGCTGATGCTGTTTTTGTTCTAATGGAGTCAGTATATGGTTTTGTAAAATAAACAAGGGGGGAAACTTGGAAACGGCTATTGTCTTTGTGCTGTGGCCCCATGGGTCTGTCTGCATTTGGGCAGAGAAATGTCCTCCCGAAAGATGCCCATGAGGTGCTGGTGCCTCAGGACCTGGGCCCTGGACCCATAAACAGCCACTGGGCTGCCTTGTGCTTCTACTGCAGGCCTGGCTGCCCCACGCTACCTCCAGCTGTGTGCAGGATGTGCTTTGCTGTCTAGACGCATCTTTCTCAGCTGGACTGAGCACTGGGACGCTGAGGGAGATGCTATTCACCCCACAGCAGACAAAACCACAGCTGGGGTTCCCACTGGGCCCCCTATTTCTCCCATTACAGCCCCAACACACGGACGGGGCAGTAGAAAGTCAGTTTTGAGCTTTCAATCCCATTTTTTTTAAAGTGGGATGGTGCCTAGAAAGTGCTCAGGGGGGTCATTCCTGGAGGAGGCTAGGCTGCCTCCTCCCCACCCACCCCATCTGCCTTTGGTGGTCATGATGTCACATGGGATGGGAAGCCAGGAACTGAGAGCATGTGGGGAGGGGGGGCTCTGGCAAGGTCTCTGGTTACTTGGAAGGAGATGCACCCTGGTGACCTTTGGGGGGACAGGATACATTACCACATTTCCCCTCGCACCTGGAAGCTGGTGCTTGGTGGGTCTCAGTGCAGCTGACAGCAGAGGCTGGAACCTTCTGGAACAGATGTGGCTGTGAGCATTCTTGTGTTGCCCTTTGTGGGGGGGGGGGTGGTCAGGAGTGTCTCAGTGGCTCTGCATACCAGGGGACCACTTCTGCACATGTTCCAATGCCACAGACAAGGCTGCATTTCATAGGCCCATGGTGGGTCGGGGAGGGTCGATTATGGCATGAAACCACTGGACCCAGGAAACTCTGCTAAGGTTCTCCTGTGGCAGCACATGGCTCCCAAGGATGGCTGCACCTAGGGTGCCCTCATGGCCTGGCTTCTTTTCCAGGTGGTGGCAGGCGGTGTGGAGTGGCACTACATAGCCACGCAGGGGCCACTGCCACATACGTGCCACGAGTTCTGGCAGATGGTGTGGGAACAGGGCGCCAACGTGATCGCCATGGTGACAGCAGAGGAGGTAGGGCTGTGAAGCCTAATGGGCATCGGGGGCAGGGCTGGGCACCCCAGGAGTCCCTCTGCTCCCCACCTTCCCATTCATCCCGGGTCCTCTCCAGAGAGACTTTGTCACCTCCATCTGTGCCTGCCTGGACACATTTTCCCTATAAGCATGAGAAAGACAAACACGTCCTGGTCTAGAAACATCCATACAGCCCTCATGACCACCATATTTCTGCCACTGTCTGGACCCAGGGCTCTGGGGCACAGACCTACTTCTCCCATCCAGCCACAGTGCCCACAGTGTCAGGCCTATCAGCTGCTGGGGGTGTTCCATGGTATAGCTCCCACTCTCCCATTCTCCCTCAAAGCTGCAGCTCCATGTGAATCTTTTCGGAGCTCAGGGCCTCAGACTGACAGTGGATGGGCTGCTCCAGGCTCCTGAGTCTGAGCCTCGGAGGCTGTTTGTGGCTTTGTACAGGCTCAGGTCAGTGGACAGATGGATAGACACCAAAGCAGACCCCTGACTGCGCATTCTCTTCCCTTCCCTCCCTTCTTCCCCTTTCCTTCTCTCCCTCTCTTCCTTTCTTTTTTGGCTTTTGTGTATGATCCAGGAGGGCGGACGCACCAAGAGCCATCGGTACTGGCCCAAACTGGGCTCCAAGCACAGCGCAGCCACCTACGGCAAATTCAAGGTGACCACCAAGTTCCGCACAGATTCTGGTTGCTATGCAACCACAGGCTTGAAAGTCAAGCACCTTCTGTCTGGCCAGGAAAGGACAGTGTGGCATTTGCAATACACCGACTGGCCAGATCACGGCTGCCCTGAGGATGTCCAAGGATTTCTGGGTGAGTCTCCCATACCTCCCTGGCTGGGAAAGGTCAGTGCCCTGCTGTGGCTGGGAGAGGGGCACAGAGGACATTTTCTCTCAGTTAGCAAAAATAGGAGCTCCGTGGAGATGAGCAGGGCGGGAGGGGAGCACAGTTTGTGACATGATAGTAAATTCCAGAGATGAAGGCCAGGAGGACTGGTCCATGGTGAGAAGCTGCCACAGAGAGCCGTGAGTGCAGTTAGGGTAGAGTCGGGCCACTATGACAATGAGAGTTGGAAATGATCACTCTGGACAAGGACTGGGTACTGAAAGGAGGTAAAGTGATAAGCATGATACCCCTTCAGTAATAATACTGCAAACCAGTGTTTAAAAGGAAAAAAAGGAAGAGAGGGAAGAATAAAATGGAGAGAGAGAGAGAGAAAGAGAGAGAGAGAGAGAGAGAGAGAGAGAAAGAGAGAGAGAGAGAGAACAGTCTCCAATTTCCTGCCCTGAGCACAGGCCCCTTGAAAGTGGGTGAGGGAGGTCCTAACTAGGGTCCAGAGTCAAATTCAAGAGCCAGTAAGGAGGTGTGATGGCTATCAAGACGTCATGGTCATAAGGACACAGAGTCTTGTCTCCCCATCAAGTGGCCTTTTCCTTCCCTTGGCTAACTCTGGGCCCCTTTCTCTGGAGAGAAAAATTCGGGTATCTGATGATTGGTAGCAGAGCTGATGAAAGAGAGATTATTTGAATCAAGCCTTTGTTGTGAAGATCCCTTTGATGGAAAACCAGTGAACATTCCTGAAAAGTCTCGAGTAGAAACGGACTCCTGGGCATTTATAAGAAGCTCAAAACAGGCTTTCTCTGAACTCAGGGCTGGACACAGCAAGGTCTTCAAGCTGGATGTCTGGATGGGGTGTCTGAGCAGAGTATCCATCCAGATGAGTTTGGAGACACCAAACCAAGCTTTCCTGAGTTCTGACTGACATGCAGGAGCCGGCAGATGAGTTACATTCTAACAGCTCACGGGCCCATTTCAATGCACTTTTTCAGCCGTTTTCTAAAACCTACTTGCAAAGTGAGCTGACAGGCTTTTTTTGCTCCTCTTATTTTATTTTTTTTTATGTATTTTGGGATATCCAGCAGTGCTCAGAACTTCCTCATGGCTCTGTGCTCAGGAGTCATGCCTGGAGGGGGCTCCTGGGAGCATTGAGGGATGCCAGGAATTGAACCTGGGTCTGCACCCTCCTCTCTGTGCCATTGCTCCTGTTATTTGACCACACTGATGCTGACACTGGGTTTGTGGTAGTGAAACCACATCCGAGTGGGAGCTGTGTGGAGCACTCACCCCGCATCCCCCTATCACTGACTTAAGCTCTTTGTTGGCTGTGAACATGATCTTGGCTCCAAGGGAGAAGTTATATTTACTAACACATGCATAGCCCAGGGACAATACTGCTGAGTGGCCTTGGTGTCTATGGTGGTCTGTCAGGTGGTCTGTACCAGTTTCCCTCAGGCCCTCCTGTGTCTCCTGACCAAGGCAAGATCTCAGCTTCCCCACTTACGGTTCCTTACAGAGCAAGAGGTCTGCATGGCAGCATGCATCCTTCTGCCCCTACAGTCGGTCTCATCCATATCCCCACACACATGCTGTGTGTCCCAGCCCACCTGCCCCATTTCCCCTTCCAGTCCAGGTGCCCCTTTCAGAGAATTCCCAGCCAGCAGATGCCAAACCTCAAAGAAGACTTTCTCGAGAGTGCTCCATCCTTCTGAATATCTGTCTCCTTCCCCTCTGGTTTCAGTACCAGAAGAGAAAACATAAAAGCTCTGCTATTATTTTTTTTCTATGTGCCTGATTAGAGCCAGGTGTGGCCCTGCTGGACTAGGCAGACGCTGGCCAGGATGGGGCAGTTGGTGTGAAACATTAACCTCCACACACGTGTCTGCGCTATTTCATGCTCACACCACCATGGGGAATCCACTCCTCACCCCAAAAAAAAGTCTGCTTTACAATCTCCAATTTTGTTGGCATGGGCTAGGTGGACAGGGGAAGAAGGGTGGGCAGATGGATGCAGAGGTGGCAGGGATGGCCGGTGTTTGAAGGAGATGGAGACGGTGTTTGTGCCTCAGCCCACTCACGGTAGGAGTCACCCTGAGCCATGTCAAGGATCATCTGCTCGGGGAACTTGGGGATTCACAGAGCATAGCCCGGAATTGGATTGTTCAGACAGACCCAGCGCAATTCCTCCACGTCTGCTTGTGCCTGGGTCTGGCCCCACCTTGTGAGTCAGGAATGCTGCTGCTTTTACCAGAGTCTCAGCCCAGAAAAGTGAGGTGGCAGCAACTCCGTGACAAGACCCCACTGTCTTTCAGCATACTTGGAGGAGATCCAGTCTGTTCGTCGACACACCAACTGCATGCTGGAGAACCCCAAGGCCTGCCCACCCCCCGTCGTGGTCCACTGCAGCGCTGGCGTGGGCAGGACCGGCGTGACCATTCTCTCTGAGCTGATGATCTACTGCCTGGAGCACAATGAGGTGAGTCTCCCATGTGGCCCACTGCCTACACCCCTCAGGGGTGGCACCCCAGAACATGGGGGCAAAGGGTGGGGTAGCTTGGGGACCCTCTGGTTTCAACAGTGCCTTGAAGAGAGACAAGTTTCTTGGGGAATCCCTATGGGCAGTGAACTCTGTTGTTTAGAGGGTACCCCCTGACTTTCCACAACCACCTACCTTCCTGCTCCTCTAGTATTATGCTATGTCCCACCATGGATGCAACTTTTATCTGTGTCTTCATAGAATGTCCTGGGGTCCCCAGTGGGCATCTCTGACCTTGGTTGAGAAATGGTTTAGACTAGTGGCTTCTAACTTCTCAGCTACAGATGGGTGAGAATAGAAACATTTTTAGGGGGCCCAGAGAGATAGCACAGCAGTGTTTGCCTTGCAAGCAGCCGATCCAGGACCTAAGGTGGTTGGTTCAAATCCCGATGTCCCATATGGTCCCCCTTGCCTGCCAGGAGCTATTTCTGAGCAGATAGCCAGGAGTAACCCCTGAGCACTGCCGGATGTGGCCCAAAAACCAAAACAAAACAAAACAAAAAAGTAACATTTTTAGGGACAGCTGGGATTGAAATAGAGACCATTGCTTCTCCAAGAATATTTCTCAGCATTTATGTGCCAGGAACTAGAGTGGCACAGGGTGTGGTTGTGGCTCTCCCACACTGTCCCCAGCACAAGGGCCATCAGGTGTAGATACACCCAGTACTTCTGCGGAATCTTAGAGGAAAGCACAGTTATCCTGAAAATGGTTTCCTGCAGCGGAGATGCTCTGCATGTGGGAGCCCTAAGTTTGGCCAACATCACCTCGTCCCCGGAGTGAGCACTGAGCACAGAGTTAGGAATAGCATATGGGAGAACATGAGATGGGCCTTTGTGTCTGCCAATTTTGTTGCTCTGTTGGGGCTGGAGTGATAGCACAGTGAAGAGGGCATTTGCCTTGCACATAGCCAACCTGGGTTCGATCCCTGGCAACCCAAAGGGTCCCCCAAGCACTGTCAGGAATGATTCCTGAGTGATCCCTGAGGATTGCTGGGTGTGATCCAAAAACAAACAAAATAAAGTCTGTGGCCATGTGTGCTTTGGACGTGGCTGGACCTTCCCGCCTTCTCTGCAAGAACCGACCCTGTGGGTTGGTCACAGCCATTCTGTTCCTCTTTCCTGGTGCAGAGAACCATCACTTGACTGTGACTATTAGGGGGTCATGGAACCAAGCCTGAGATTAGAGAAACCAAAGTCAGAGGATGGCACATTCTGGTTTGGGAACCACATTCTTCAGTGTTTGAGGTTACTGCTGGCAGTGCTCAGAGGACTGTGCTGTGCCCTGGCTCAACCCCCTAGTCTCCTCTTCGTAGTGCAGCCCCTCTAGCTCCCCCTCCCTACTGATGTCCCGGCCCTTTTCACAGCAGGTGGAGGTGCCAGCCATGCTGAGTGTGCTCCGGGAGCAGCGTGTGTCCATGGTACAGACCATCATCCAGTACAGGTTCGTCTACCAGGTCCTCATTCAATTCTTACACAACTCCAGGCTCATTTAGCACCCCGACTCGGGGCAGGACCCCCTGACAACGTCTGCCCCCCCCTCAGGGGTACAGACAGCCCAGCCAGCAGCCCAGGCTCCTCACCAGCACCCTGGATTATTTTATACGATAATTTATTTTGTCCCCGTGGAAGAATGTTGTGAATGATTGTATATCACTGCCTCCAAAATATATTCTGTTGCCTCAGAAGCATGTGTCATTGGCAGGGAGATGCCTGGTGGGTCTTGGGGGTGGAGGGGGGCAGAAAGAGGAGGGGCCTGAGGGCATCACCAGAACTGAGCACCCCCCCACACACACACCTTGTTACTCTGGGCTTGTTACTGTTACATCAGAGATGGCTGGAAATGGGGTGTCCATTCCATCCATCCCAGCTTCTGGGAGGGAATGAGCTAGGCCTCATTCTCGAGGGACTAAGCCCTCAGGGGCACAGAGAGCGGGGAGACAGTTTCAATCCTTCTCCCTCTTCCCACTAACCCTAGACAGAGCAAGAGCAGAGGCTCTGAGGAGCACTCATCTGCTCCAAGGGAGCATTTCTGAGGGAGCATTTGTGTATTTTGAGAGAGCATTAGGCTGCTTGAAGGACACCTATCAGGGAGCACTCAGCTGCTCAAAGTAAGGGAGTATCTTTAAGAGAACACCCAGCTGCTCTGCATGGCCTATTTCCCCTTCTTAGCTGTGGCCCCAACAAGTGGCATTCCCCAAGGCTTGGCCCAGCCCTCTGACATCTAGGGCCCTGTCTGATGTGGATAGACCAGAGTGAAGGGAGCAGAGGCTGGAAGCTGGCGGGGGGTGGGGGACAAGAGGCCATGCAAATTCTATGGCCACTACAAATGTCAGAAAGGTCATAAAAGAGCAAATAATGAGGAGGCATGCCCCCCAACCACCACCACATCGAGCTCAGGAGCAGGAAATTCAGTCAGGCCAGGCCCTGATGTGGGTGAGCAGTGTTGACTCTGCCTTTCTTACCCCTGCCCTGCTATGTGAGCACATCCCTTGGTTTGTGGACATTCAGCTTTGGGGTAACTGTTCCATGTCCACCCAGGAGCTGCCCCTGCCAGTCCTTGCCGCCTGACCCTTCTGTGAGCGGAGATTGGATCCCGCTCTCCAAGGGCTGCTCGAAGGGAATTTAGAAGTTTATCTTGAGCACTTCCCATGCCACCGCGGGTCCTACTACTGTCACCTGCACCCCCAAACCCAGAACCCAGTACACACAACAGCCTAACTCCACCAGAGCCTCATGTCACAGCATGATGCACGTTCTGTTTCTGTCCCATCCCTGTGACCCTACTGCTGGACAGTGGGAGGTCCCACATTGTGCCCCAAGCTGAGCTGACTGGGCCTCTTCTTCAGGTGTGTTCTGAGGGCTTCCCTGCCCTGTCCCAGAAAATAGGGACTCTCATTTCCCTCACACGCCTCTGCAGGTCTTGTTCAAGCCAGCAGAGGGTGGCAGTACCTCCTTGGCGGAACATAGCCAGGACATGGTGCAGGCAGGAAGGGTTCATTGCTCCCAATTCTGCTGTGCTGCAGTGCAGTTTCTTGCCACACAGAACATAGGGGAGATTGGTCACCCCACAGTTCCAAATATCCTGAATGTCCTGCCAGTGCTGCAGTGTTGAGGGGGATGGTTTTCCCAGCAAAGGCGTGGACAGGGCACCTTTTGCTCTGGGCCCCTCTGGATCCAGCCAGCTGATCCCCAGTTCCATAACCATGGCTACTTTTGAGGTTTCCAGCAACATCTGTGTAACCACTGTTCGGGGACACTGCCCACGTGGAAATTCAGTCAGAGTAAACCCTGAAGCTGAGTGCATGGAACAAGCTACCTGGGGGGTTTGGGAATGATGTCCTGGGCTGGGTCTCCTCTGAAGCTCTGGACAGGCAGTGCTGAGGCATTTGAGATTTGCAGATGAAGGAGAAGCAGAAGAAATGGAGATGCTGTCTCCACTGAAGTCAGCGAACCCCTTGGCTTTGGGCGGAAGTTTCCCCCAACACCCCCAGATACAGTGCTCACTGCTCTGGGCTGGGCTCAGTCTTCTGTGCTGCCTGTGATGGCCTCACCTGGCCCTCTCCTGCCTGCAGGTCTGCTCTGCTCCTGGACTGCCAAGTCCTTGCAAACCCTTCCCTCCCTGGAGAGAAGCAGCAGGGGGTGCTGTAGGGTGGCAAAAGTGGATTCTGGGTGACCATACCCACCCGACACTGTGCAGACCTTATGCATGGCCAGGGATTCTGCCAGGGAACACATGGTGGGAAACAGTGGCTTTGTCTGCTGGGTCATCGTGTCAGGTGGGGGACAAGGATGCCCCTACCAGGGGTGAGGATAGGAGAGGCCCAGAGATGCTTCCTGGTCCTGGCCCTGCCCCTGCTTGTGTTTGTTCTCAGCAGACCCCACACCATTTCCCCTTTATTTGTGGAAGGATTGTATTTGGGCCACACCTAGCGGCACTCAAGTTACTCCTGGCTCTGTGCTCAGAAATCACTCCTGGCAGTGCTCAGGGTACCATATGGAATGTCGGGAATCGAATTCAGGTCAGCTGTATGCAAGTCAAATGCCCTCCTTGCTGTGCTATGGCTCCAGCCCACCATTGTCTATGAGATCTTAGCCATACGCGCCCCCCCACCCCCACAGCAAGGTTCTCTTCCCCCATTCACCACTGCAGAGTTTTCACATGTCTCTACACATATCAAACTTGAGTCTAACCTTTTGGGGTCATGATTTCCACCTTAATAAATAAATAAACATTTATTTTTTTCAGAGAAAGCAGTTGAGCCTTTTCTTGTTCTCCGATGTGTGCCTGAGTTGAGTTCGGGGGCCTCCCTTGGGTGTGAGTTGGGGTGAGGGATCCTGGCATGAACAGTGTAGAAACCACCTCTGTGAACAGCTTGGGATACCAGCAGTCCTAAGTTGCAGCTCACAACAGCTGTGTGAGGCCAACAGCCTCACCCGTCTGTCTCCTTCCCTTAGCGATGGTAAGAGCCTGCCAGATACACAGACCCCTTGACACAGTGCTACAGGGACATGTCCACAGCCCAGCTCGCTGGGGACAATCCTCCATCAGCCCAGAGGGTGAGGCAAGGTGTTGGGATGGGGAACCCGCTGATCCCTTGCCCCCACCCTACCCTGGTGAGACTCGGCCCCAGCTTGTGTTCAGCAGACAAGGATGTGCGCTTCAGCTCCTCTTTATTCTGAGGTGTGCGCAGAGCACTGCCATGAGAGCAAAGTGCCCAAGGAAAAGTGCTCAAAGGTGACAGGGCCTCAATGGCTCTCGATCTCTTGCTGGATCTCAGAGATGTAGGGATGGTCTTTGCCGTGGGCCACTTCCATGATGGCCAGGGCCTAAGGGTGAAGGAGCAAAATTGGGGTGAGAGTTTGTGGCAGCATGAACAATCCTACAGAGCTGGCCCCATAGATGGGAGTTTTAGGACCTCAGGTGCTGCTGTCACCATCTGCCAGGCATTGAACTTTCTAGATCAGTGAGTCAGAGTCATCGTGCAGCATAGATTGCTGGAGGGCCCCATAGCTCTGCCCACTCTGCTGTCACCCCATCTAGGCACAAAGTTTTCTTTTGGTTTTTGGGCCACACTCAGTAATGCTCAGAGGTTCCTTCTGGCTCTGCACTCAGAAATCACCCCCTGGCAAGCTTGGGGGACCATGTGGGATGCTGCAGATTGAGCCTGGATCAGCCACATGCAAGGCAAATACTCTCCCTGCTGTACTATTGCTCTGGCCCCAAACAGAAGGTTTTCTGACTTAAACACTGGCCCTGCCTGGGCTCCCAAAACTGGCAGGACACGCGGGTCCCTGGGGTCAATACTGCTCTATACCCTTCTCCAAACAACCCACATCCTAGCACCATAGGACCCCTGTGTGGCCCTCAGTCCCTGCAGGCCTGGGGCCCCATGCCCAGGCTTGGGTCTGCTCCAGATCTGAGCAGGCCATAAGATCGGCACTCCACACCCTAGCATGGTCTCCTCACTTGTGTCCTCCTCATAAGGGCTCCCGCAGGGAGGACCCATGGGGACACTCGGAACCCACTGCCTCTTCCCGAAGGTCCACATGAAACGCAGAGCTGCTGCATCTGAGCTGTGACCTCCAGAAAACTGCCATAGCTGGCTCAGAGACCCTTGGGGAGTAGCCTTTCAGCACTCCACTTCTCCCTCGGCAAAACCTGGGCTTATGCCGATGGTAAAAATCGACCACAGAGGCTAGGCTATGGAGCAATGATCAATTCCATTCTAGAAAGCGTCAAGGGACCTTCAGGATGCATCTGAGCTCCCTGGGCTGAGCCTCATGGGCACCCAGAGAGGGGACTCCTCAGGTCAGGGACCCCCTGGGGAGTGAGGCACCAAGAGGAGGGACCATACCTTGCGCAGGGCCCGCTCGCCAGCCGCCCTGTTGTCCAGACCCATGTAGAGGCGTCCCAGCTTCAACCACATGGATGCCACATTGAGTGAGTACAGCGGGTAATGTTTGCTGCAAAACCCAGGACAGCCCTGTCACACACGAGCCCACCTGTCCAGTCTCAGACCCAACTGCAGCCCAGTGGGTAGGATACCTGTGCCTCACCTGTAGGGCTTGATAATCTTCTGGCCATAGCGCAGGGCACCCTCCCAGTCCTGCATGTACAGGCACACGCCCATGGCCTGGTAACGCATGTGAAGCATGTATACGTTGCTGTCCTCAAACACGGAGCCCATCTTCTCCTGGCTCAACTCGCAGATCTCCAGCAGCTCACCTGGGGGTGCTGTGCCGTCAAGGAAAGGACCAGCCAGGGCAGGTAAAGGCGGGGTGGGAGCCAGGGAGGGGTTCAGGGAAAGTGTTCCCAATCCCAGCACCAAGCCCCTAGGCCAGGTACATGGGAAAGGAGGGAGTCAGGATTTCCCTGGGGAGGCATGGGGGTTCGGGGAGCGTGGCACGTGCTGTGAGCACATCCAGGTACCATGGCTCCTCTGAGCATCCCCACAGTCACAGGCTGGAGTCCTGGGCACCCGGGTTGTGGCCTGGTCATCCCACATCCTCAGGGCACTGGTGTGGGCCCCAACACCCCCCACCCTACTACCTAGCAGCTATCAGGCTCCACCCAGGTAGGTGCCTGACAGACATGGGCTTGTGTCCAGCCCTGGTGCTTGTCTGGGGACATCCCTGGGAATGGGGTGTTTAGGGAGCCTCTCGAGAATAGAAACTACAGGAAGTGGGTGGTCACCCTGGGGAGCAGTAGGGGCCCCGCAGCAGAAATGATCCCCATCTCAGACCATCTAGGGCCCCGCCCAACCACCATGAGTATCCCCATAGCCCGCCAGGATATATTTGTAGTGCTTGGCCCTACGGAACTCCTCAATGACAGCACGCGCGTAACGCACCATGTCCCGCACCACCTCAGCCTGTGGAGGGTCGCTCAGCTTCCGAATCTCCACCTTGGCCTTATCCTATGAGAACACAGTTGGGATGTGTGCATATACATGCATGCACACACATGTGCACACATGCTTGTATTCACTCGTCTGCACACATATACACATGCATCTTCACACTCAAGTTTGCATACATGTCTGCAAAGGACACAGGCTTGCATTTCAGAACTGCATACATGCCATATCTACAGATTCCTACTCACATTCACATGCATGTCTGCCTGTACTCACATGCTTTCACATGCAGATTGCATAGTATGCTCACACACATGCATGCTTATTGCATAGTATGCTTACACACATGCATGCTTGCATAAACATTCACTCATACATGCTTGGACACATCTCACACCTGATTCTAAGCTGAGAGGAAGCCCTGGCTCTGCTAGGGAGTGACAGCTAGTGATGGGGAGACCCCTGGACTGGCTCACAGGCTCATTTGCTCAATCACCTGCACATGGCTGACTCCAGGTGAGTCCTCAGACCCTGTCACAGCTCTCACCGCCATCCTGGGTGGTGGCTTGTGGGCTTCACTCACACCCAAGACACCCCTGGGACAAGGCCCTGGGATCCAGCCCCTCCTCACTGAGGGGGTCCCATGTCTAAGCTTTCTGGAGCTCAACTGGGCCAGTTCGGGCTCCACCACTCTGCCAAGTGCTCTCAAGGCCAGGAACAGGGTACTGCAGCGGGACACTCTACCCCGGAAGTCACTCCCAGATGGTCCTCAACCCAACCAGATGTGGGTGGATCTTTTCTAGCTGGACACTCTGCTGCCTAAGTGCAGCAGTAGCCGGGCCAGTACCCCCAAGACTCCCAAGAGCAGCAGAGGCTGGGCTGGACCAGTGGTCGGCAACCTGCGGCTCTCGAGCCACAAGTGGCTCTTTACACTTTTAATTTGGATCTTCTGTGTGCCGGGAGGCTGCTCCAGGAGTCAGGACTCTGCTCCTAGCCTCTGTCAGTGCCTGCCCTGTGTGGCTCTCAAAATAAATTTCAATCGTGGTTTTGGTGAGATTTGGCTCAGTTGAAAAAAAAGGTTGCCTACCACTGCGCTGGACCCACTCACCTTGTCCTGGCTGGTGCACTCGAGACACTGGCAGGTGAAGAAATATGAGTCCCGCAAACGTTCATTTCGGTCATCCGTGGGGTACAGGAGGTCAATGTAGCTCGTGAACACCTGCAGCCCCAGACATTTCCCCAGACACTGAGCCCTTGGGGGAGGAGATGGGGGGCTGTAGCTGTCACCCAGAACTCCTTGACCAGCCGCGTCAGCGCCTGCAGGACCTACATTCCCACCCTATCTTTGGGGACTACAGTCGCACTGTCTGCCCTGGGGAGAAGCTGAGGACCTGCCGGATCTGGCTACCCCTCTCTCCACACCTCTCCCCCACAAAACACACACACTTGGCACCACTCCCCATGGGGCCTGTTCTTCTCCCACCACCTGAATGAACGCTCCTGGCGGCCCTGACTAGGATAGAAACGTCACTCACCCCAGGAAAGTGCCTTTACGCTGGGACCCCCAAGACCTGGGTTTAGGGGAGCAGGAAGCTGCTGGGTTTGTGCCAGCGCAACCAGGAAAGTGGCCAGCAGAGGGCGACAGAGGCCGCACTGTTGGGGCTAAACAGCGGTGAGGCAGGGAGCACAGGCTCTAAGGCCAGCCCATCAGGAGACCCTCGACAGCAAGTTGAGTCTAAATAGAGCTAAGCTAAGTCTTTCTTGGATGGTTTTAGGGAGCATTGGGAAGGATCAGTCCAGGTCAGCCTGCAGAGGCTCTGTATGCCTTTACAGACACTCAGGCCAGTTCAGCCTGAGATCTCTGACGTCCCCATGGTCAAAGTGGCCCCCACTGACATTCCCCATAGGACATGTGAGTCGCATGCTCTCAAAGCGCCCCCATAGCATCCTGGACTCATGGGGTCCCAGACACTGCCAGTCATCTGGCCACTTGGCCTCAGCACAGCTCCGTGTCTCCGTGTCTTGATACATGACCCACAGGGTCATGTGTGGCTTTTTGTTTTTTTTGAGGTAACAACTGGCAGGGCTTGGAGGCCCCAAAAAAGTACTGGGGATGGGACCAGGGTCAGTGGCGTGTAAGGAGGCACCTCTGCCGTGGTCTTGCTTCAGCTCCAGTAACTAGATAAAGCCATGCATGGATGAGGGCATGTGAGAGCCTAGGGCCAGGCAGCACCATGCCCTGGGGACTCACTGAACTAAGGGCCTCATAGTAATTGGGAGACAGACGGTTCCCACTTCTATAGCAGCAGCCAGCTACATCCTTACCTCCTCCCCTGGGCCAATGTCCCGCACGGCTCTCACTTCTGCCTGTGTGCCCCGGTAGGTCACGATGACATTGGGGCAGCAGCTGTGGTTCATCAAGGCAACGCTGTGGGGACAGAGCGTGTCCCTGAGCATCAGGATAGGGGGGCAGGAGCTACAGATCCTGCTTCCTGGGATGCATGTCTGTGTGTATATATGTGAGTCCATGTGAGTGTAAGTGTGTGTTTATGTGTGTATATGTGTGAGTTTGTGTAAAGGTGTGAGGCGTGCACTGGTTAGGAGCACACTTTGTCTCCTCCAATGTGTGCACCGCCCCTGGCCTTTGTAGAAGAATAGGGAAGGGGAGAGGAAATAGGGCGGGGGGTGGCAGGGAAAAGGAAGAGAGATGCAGGCGAGAGAAGGACAGGGAGAGGTGCCTGCCTACTCGGGGAAGATGGCTGATCCCAGGTGCGACAGTTCCTCATCCTCGATGGTGAAGCCATTGCAGTTCACCTGCAAGATAGGGAACAAAGCAGCTCAGACTCCGGGCCTGCCAGACAACTGGGCAGGAGATATCCCAGGGAGAGATAAATGCCAGGAGAGGGTCCACAAATTCCCCAGCAGTCTTGTCAGTCATCACTGTTCACCCTGAGGTCTGGAACCAGGTGCAGAAGTTTCTGACCCAAAACCTCCCATGGCCACCTCAGCCATCATAGAGGCCACAGTGATTCCCTGTGGGCAGCTCCATGTCCCCCATGCCACCCAGGTGCCAGTAGGAGGACAAGGACCTCTCAAGCCCATCATGCTACCCACAGCGTGTCCCGGAGGTGCCAGAAGATTCGAGATGAGCCCCCATATCCCATCCCCCACCCCAAGGGTGCCCGGCCTCACCTGTGCAAAGAGCACCATGAGGCTGTCATGGTCGGGGAAGTCCAGATGCCGAGAGTAGAAGCGGTAAAGGGCCGTGATGTCTCCCTGGATCAGCTCCTTCTTCTCATTGTCCAACTTATCCAGGTCTGGGGGTGAAGTTCTGGTTGGGTGGGGTACCAGCTTCTAGTACCCCCTTGCAGGGGAGGGGAGAGAAGCAGAGCCCCCAGCCTCACATTCCCAGTCCCCACTCGTCTCACAGACAGAGTCACCGAACTCACTCTGAGACACACTGGCCAGAAACAGGGGCCGGGATCTCTGGCCTCTGTTCAAGTGGGGCCCCCCAGAACATTCTAGGGAAGACAGACAGGGGTGCTGAGAAGATGGTCAATGGTCCTAGTTCAATGCCCAACACTAAAATAAGTGGGGACTCAGCTGCAACCCTCAAATGCACATGAGCGCTGAGAGCATAGCTGGATCCAGTTTGCTCTAGTTCCATGTGTGAAGGTGACAGATACAGTCAGGAAGGAGCCGAAATACCCAACACCCCTCATCACCCCGATACTTACGGGATTCAAACTCCTTCACGGCCAGCAGCCGTTCCGATGGTGTCCGCTCGAGGTGCAGCTTCTGGAGGATGGGGGATGAAGTACACCTAAGGATGAGCAAGACCCCAACTTCCATCCCCAGGACCATGGAGAGGCCTAGTACTGTCCCCTAATACTTCAGAAGCAAGCCCTGTAAGAATGAGTCTGGCTGGGGCAATAGGACAGCTGGGAAGGCACTTGCCTTGTACTCAGCTGATCCAGGTTCAATCCCCATCGCCCCCTTTGGTCCCCCAAGCACTGCCAGGAGAGATCCCTGAGTGCAGAACCAGGAGTAACCCCCGAGCACTGCCAGGTGTGGCTCAAAAATACAGAAACAAGGGCCCGGAGAGATAGCACAGTGGCGTTTGCCTTGCAAGCAGCCGATCCAGGACCAAAGGTGGTTGGTTCAAATCCCGGTGTCCCATATGGTCTCCCGTGCCTGCCAGGAGCTATTTCTGAGCAGACAGCCAGGAGTAACCCCTGAGCATCGCCGGGTGTGACCCAAAAATCAAAAAAAAAAAAAAATACAGAAACAAGATTGGAGCTATAGCACAGCAGGGAGGCTTTTGCCTAGCACACGACCAACCCGGGTTTGAACCCCGGCATCCCATATGGTCCCTTGGAAACTGCCAGGAATGATTCCTAAGTGCAGAACAAAGAGTAAGCCCTGAGCACTGCTGGTTGTGGCCCACTCTAAAAGAAAAATAGAAACCACAGCAAAAAGTCTGGGGTGCTGAGAGGTGTCGGCCCAAGGTGGGCTCAGCCTCACAGTGCTCAGGAAGCTTCCGGGACTGTGCACCAATATGCTGTGGGGTGCAAGAGCTTCCGAGTCTAAGCCTGAGCTCGAGGCACACAGTAGGCTCAAAAATGCTCATTAGAAAGCGGCTTTCCAAGGCCCTGACTTGAAAAGACAGATCAGGAGACATCAGCTTATTATCCACCTTCTGCAGTGCCCCAGACCCACCCCCCAACAACCTCACGCCTTCTCGGGGCGAATTCTGCCTCTCACAAAGCCCAGGCGCTGGCCGTGGGCACCGCAGCCACTTGAAAGTGTGTCTGCCTTTGTTCCGGCCCCCCAAAGGGGCCACAATAGCACACCCGCGCAGCTTTGAACCCCTGAATAAACTTGGTGTTGACAAGAGTTCAAACGCAGGCTGGAGCACTGGCCCTGGACGGCTTTGTCATCAGCCCTTGGGGGGAGGGGATACAGGTGGTCTTGGCCCTCACCTCCCTCATTAACACTTCAGTATCCCCCACCTGGCTCACGAGTCTGGTACCCCCCATCCTGTGCCAACTCTGAGTAAGAACACTTCATTTTTGTTTTTCTTTTCTGTGGTTTTCATTTTGTTTTGCTTTTTTCATCATTGAGCCTGATGGTGAGGAGAAGCTGGCCAGGAAACTTTCCATTCAATAGAGCCTGAAGGGTGGTAGTGTTTAAAATGAGCGAACAGAGTAGCACTATCTCCTGGGGGAGTTTGGTGCCTGCTTTACAGGGAAGATGCATCTCTCTGGGCAAACACATCTCTGGGCAGCATCTTCCATGCACAGAGATGGTTCTTGGGTACAGAAGGCAGCCCTGTCCTTTCATTCAGGCACACACATGAGTCTTTCAGTCATAGCTCTGGATTTCAGGCTCACATGAAGATGCAGAGCTGTGCAGACTGCCCTCAACACCCTGTGCCCCTAATAGCTTGAAGGAAGTACCCTGCAGTCTCATCTGGGGCCACTGGAAAGCAGCAAGTGGGGGCGGATCCCACAGGAGTGCTAACTCCACAGGGTGCCCTCTGACCTCTGACCCATTCTATTGGCCCCGGGTGACACATTCTGGGACAGCTCACCCACCCTGTGACCACCCTGTGCACCCCACTTACTCATCCCCACCCCTGTGTATCCGCTGGAAGAGGAGAGCCCCCTCTCACCTGCTTGGCCAGAATTCTGGCTGTCAGCCGTACTGTCTCCGAAGGACTCCAGTTCTCCCCAAAAACAACCATGGGGGTGCATTCGAGTCTGTGTAGGGGCCAGTCTTCCCTCTGCAGTGGGAGAGGGTAGGTACATGCAAGCACACATACATACAAACGTGTTGCACATACACCAAAATCGTTTCTGAAGGGAGGACAGCAAAACCCCACGCCTGCAGCCCAGTAATTCATGCAACCCATTTTTGGAAGGCACAGAATAAGCAATGGAGCCCCTGAAGGAGACAGAGTCCTACAGGGCCCAGGTCCAAAATGAAGAGCAAGATGAGGAGAAGCGCTTTGTACCCCCATACACACCCTGGGTCCCGGTGCTGGTGTGGCTGTACCCTGAGTCCGTCTGACTGTCCTTGCCAAGAGGCACTGCAGGGACCTTCCCTCCCCATGGGATAACGAGCCCGAATGGGGGCTCAATCAGGCCTGGGAACATTCTAGAACATGGATTCAGACCCCTACACCCTGATTTATGCCACACTGGAGCACCAAGGACCAGTGGAAGGAGAGAGGGCAAAGAGAGGAGTCTAAGCAGGTTGGCACTGAGTGTCCAGCTCCCTGCCCAGGGGCAGGTGGTAGAAAAAAACCCTAAATACAAAGTGGGGTGATGGATAGGGCCTGGGGGTGCCCAGGGCTGCAGAGGCCACTGCAAAGGACAGAAGTGGGGTATAAAGGCAAGAGCACTGCCTTGTGAGTACCTAGGGACTTGAAGAGCACAGCATATACTGGTGTATCCCTAAGGGTCCATCTATGGGGACTCAGCTCCTTAGTCAATGAATGGGATTTGAAGACTGGGCTTTCTGACCCTCCTACCAACTGGGGGAGGAAGGCTAGGCCTCCTCAGCCAGGCTGCAACATCAGCTATGCAACTGGGCACAAGGCTTAATCCCCGTGTGTCGGCATCCACAGCTGCAAAGAACATGATCCTGGCACCTTAGCAGCCATAAGTCCCACTGAGCCTTTCTGCCTTCCAGGTCTGACAGCCAGGCCCAGAGGAGCCACAGCCAGGGCAGGCCCCCACAGCCCCCATGGCCTCAGCAACCCGCCAACATGGCGTTGTAGCCTCTCTGGCTCCATCCCCCAATCCATCCCTAAGGCCTTCACTGACACACAGATACACACAGTGCCTCTTCCTCTATATGTGTCAGGAAGGGACTCCAGAAGGTTCTCCCACCTTACAGCCCCTTTCCACAGCTGCTTAGTGATAAGGACTTGGAGGCCAGGAAGGAAGCAAAGTGGTTAGGGTTACACCAGCATGTACCCAAACCTGGGTTAGATCCTGATGCCCCAGGATCCCTGGAGCAGAGATGGGTTTTTGGGGTGTAGCCCAGGTCTCCAGGGGGTTGGTTTAGCCACCTCCTCCCCACCCCCATATCCACAAGGCCCAGCACTCAGTCCTTCCAGGAGGTGTGAGTTAGATACGGGAATCTTATCACAGTGCCTGGAATGAAGTCATGGAATTCCCTGGGCCTCATAACATTCCATCTCCAGTACGGCACAGGGAGCACATCTGAGGCTCTGGCAATGCTTGTGGGAGGCCCTGTGACAGGTTGAACAGTGCTGGGCCACCTGGGAAGGACCGAGAATGCAACTGAGAGTAGGTCATGGGACAGCTACCCCTACCTGGCACTCGGCATCGCAGTAATAGGCCTGTTTGCAGCGGCCACATTTGGATAGGCTCTCCTTCCTGCAAGAAAGAGAGGGCCAAGTCTGTGTGGGTGAGAGGGGACCCCTGTATCTTCTTACATCAGGGCCTGTGGCCCTGCCTGTCAGTATCTGTAGCCATGATTCAGTTTGGGGGAACCAAACTAAAGAAATCATTTCATCATCTGCTGGGGGCGGGTGATGCTGCTGGAAGGAAGCGCCTAGAAGGTTGGCCCCCAGAGAAGGGAGCAGACCTCTGGGGTCCTGAGAAGGGAGACAGGGACAGGTGCTGAGCAGGGGTGGAAAATGGGAATGTGTAGTTTACTGTACCACAGGCTTGATAACCAGCCAGCCCTCCCACCTTTCAGCCAGCCACCCAACAGCTGAAAGTCAGACCCAAATTCAATAAGCATGTCCCCCAAAATGACAAAGCCAGTGAGCGGGGACCCAGGTGACCCCAAGAATCCAGGCAATAGGGGACAAAAGCACCAAGTCACAGGCTAGAGAGCTTCTGTGGAGCACACAGTGATTCTTCTCACCTCACGCAAGTATGTGTCAACTGAGAATCAATAGGAAGTCAGGTGTTTGATGACTGCAGCCCACAGTACAGTGGGAAGGGCCTTTGCCTAGTTTGAGGCCAACCCCAGGTTTGATCCCAGCATCCCGTAGGGTCTCCCCAAGTCCCACCAAGAGTAATTGGTGAATGAGCCAGGAGTGACCACTGTGCAGACCAAACAACTGGTGTTTGATCATTTTGCAAAAGTGTTTTATGTCTGGGTTCTCTGTTGCTCCAAGTCACTTGGCTGAGAACCTTGTGAGAGGAGTGTGGAAAGGGTGTTAGGGGCAGTGGAAGAGTCTTTGGGGTCCTCACAAATGTAGGCCCCTTGACCAAGTGTGTTACACATGAGGCCAGAGACGTATCGGGGTAGGCCTGGTCTTTGAGCACAGTGGTGCAGCTCAAGAACTCAAAGAAAACAACAGAAAAGTTAGTTTAGAACCAAGCCAGTGTGTGAATGAGTATTTCCAAGTGGCTGAACCTGGTCTGGTACCTGGCACGACATGTTTCCCAAGTTCTGACAGGAATGATCTCCGAGCACCACAGGGTGCAGCCTCCAACCAAACACCAAGCAAAGCTTCTGTTCCTTGCCACCACCCTGTGTCTAATGCATCAATGACAGGTGGACAGGTTTTAGGCGTCGGGTCTTTTCTCAGAGCCAGTGTCGGTGGTGCAGGCAGCACCTAACCTGAGCGGAACATGTTTCTTTGGCTTGAGCATCAGGAATGAATAAAAAATGAGACTCTCTCTCCAGGGCCAGAGAGATAGTATGGAGGTAAGGCATTTGCCTTTCATGCAGAAGGACGATGGTTCAAATCCCGGCACCCCATATGGTCCTTGTGCCTGCCAGGAGCAATTTCTGAGTGTAGAGCGAGGAGTAACCCCTAAGACCTGCCGGGTACGACCCAAAAAACAAACAAACAGACAAACAAAAGAACAAAAAACAAAACGAGAACACAGGAGTCAGACGATTTTCATCTGCCACTCTGCACCTGCCCCCTGTAAAGCCACAACCACATCAAGTAACACCCACTAGAGTGTCTCCTTATTCCTGTACAGCAGGGCAGAGGGATTCTCAAGCCTTTGCTTTAGGAGCAAATATCTGCCCCACTGAGTCTGCCAGGACCTTGAGGGCAAACATGATGCACAGAGCGAAGAGGGGGCATGCAGAGGAAGAAGGAATGCATGCAATCAGGGCCTGTGTCTTGACCCAGGTGGGAGGAAGGGGGCCTGGAAGATATACACAGGCCCTTTCAGACACATACAACATAATTCCTTTACTTGCTTTTCAAAATGTAGGAGCCACAGAGAGCAACAGGTGAGAGATGCAATTAGCAAGTTGAGTTTGTAAGGCCGGCCCCAGGGGCTGTTGGTGTGGATGAAAAGGATTTGATCCTGGGAGCACCCACCAGGGAGGACGCCTGACAGCTGGGTGGGTTTCCCATGAAAGGGAATTGGAGGGAGTTTGCGATGACAATGACTTTTAACTAACGGGCGACAGGAATAACAGTGGGCTGTGGAACAGAGGCAGCCCTGGCCAAACAACAGAGAGAAAAGGGGAAAGAAAGAGAAAAAGAGGGGCGCAGGCAGGATACAATCTGACTCCTCCTCAGTCTGAAAGAGGACAATCAGACAGTGGCGGCCTCCCAGGCTGGAAAGTTTTAGCTGTGAGGAATCAAAATTGGGGGGACTGTGGCAAGGCACAAGGATAACACCACAGGAGGAAGCGAGGCTCTGGGAGATCTTTAATCCACAATGGGACCCCACAAAGGGTCTCGGGCTGCAGCGGAAAGGGGGGTCTCCCCAGAGCTGAGCTGGCCCCTTTCCTTCTGCCGGGCTTTGTTCTGGTGCTTGTTAAAAGTTTCAGCATGGGGCCTCTCGGGGAGGTGGGAAATATTTAAGTCAGCCAGGTAGCTACTAATAGGTGCCCCCAATTCTGGGGAGAGGAACTACGTGGGGGCAGGGGAGCTCGGATGGTGGTGGGGTTGAGGCATGAGGTGGTGGAGCCCACAGATCTGAGGACACAGCATAATGCACAGTGGTGTCTCTTCTCCTGACAAGCTGCAGAGACCCCACACACATACCCCCAGTACTGCTAGTGTAGCCTCCAAACAGGAAGTAAGACTGTAGGGCCTTGGGGCTGAGGTGGAAGAGTCCATCCTCCCCCCCCCCCACGGCATTAGTAGGAATCAAACCAGGGGCTCTCACGTGCAAGGCATTGAACCAGCCCTTGGAACCATATTTTTATCCAGCACACCCAAATTCAAATTTTAAAGGTCAGGCCTTTTTTTTTGTTTTTTTTTTTTTGTTTTTGTTTGTTTGTTTTTTGGTTTTTGGTTTTTTTTTTTTTTTTTTTTTTTTTTTTTTTTTGGGTTTTTGGGTCACACCTGGCAGTGCTCAGGGGTTACTTCTGGCTCTATGCTCAGAAATTGCCCCTGGCAGGCACAGAGGACCATATGGAATGCTGGGATTTGAACCACCGACCTTCTGCATGAAAGGCAAATGCCGTACCTCCATGCTATCTCTCTGGCCCCTAAAGATCAGGCCTTTAAAAAAGAAAATTGACACTACATTTCCTCAGTGTGTGAGTGTAGATCACACTAAAGCCCACTGGATGTCTTGGGAAGGTGCTATCTGTCTGGGTGGGACCCTCGCAACACTTTACTCATGCCCCAAAACCAGTCCCGCTGAGCTCAATTTGAAACTGCACACTGGGCTGGGTATTCTGGTCTCTAGCATTTTCTCTGTGCATGTCTCTCGAGATACATGTCATCAGTTTTTCAATAAGGGAGATCTGGGAAATTGGTGGTGGGAATGTTGCACTGGTGAAGGGGGGGGTGTTCTTTACATGAGTGTAATCATACAACTATAATCATGTTTGTAATCACGGTGTTTAAATAAAGATAATTATAAAAAAAATAAATAAAAGAAAAAATGAACCCCTTTTGGGGGGAGGCATGCTCAGTGGTGCTCAGGGATAACTCCTGGCTATGTGCTCAGGAGACCAGATGCAATGCCAGGGATGTAACCAAAGTTGGCAGCATGCAAGGCAAGTGCCTGTACCCCTTAACTAAATCTCCAGCCTGAACCCACAAATGGTACTGACTTCCCTAGAACAACTGCGAAGACCCTGCAGAGAGCCCTTGGGTCTGGGGCCTGCAGAAGAAATGTGTAGTTCACCCACACAGAAGCCCTACCCCCCAGGGATTTCTGCCCCTTGGGGTGCATTGGTTGGACATCATTTCTGTCCAACTATGTCCAGTTGTTTTCCAGGAGCTTGATACCTAGCAAGCACCCTAAAATATTAAATATACCTTCAGGTATTGAATAAAGCGCACCCACTTCTGCCCACACAGCACTCCAGAAATCAATGCAGCAGCATCCCACAAGCCTTGGGGGGACAGATGCATAAGAGCCCATCCTTTTATTAGACCTCAGCTCTCCTTCAGAGAATTAGGTCAAGATGTCTTGAGATTTCTCTCCTAATTTTTAAATAGACATCGCAAGTTATGGTGTTGTTAGGAATAGTTTTAGGGCTTATTTGGGTTCAGAAAACCCATTAGGTCCAGCTGCTACCGGCTCTCCCAGGCCATGTCTGGCCTGGGGTCTCCCAAGACTGGTATTAAACTCTGCTGAGCCTCATCCCCTGGGGCCAAGCCAGGAGTACCTCCTATGCATCCTTCAAGACTCATCTGTGACAACCCATAGGACCTTCCCTCTTCTCCCCTCGAAGGTCTAGCACCCCAAATTCACACACACTCATGCTTTCCACTGCATCACTTGAGTCTCCAGAGCTCCCATTAATTAACTGGCATGAGGTGCCGGCCTATTTTTAAACACCAGAGGAGAAAAGCAGCCAGTTATTTGCACACCACAGCTCACTTAGCACCATGGACCAGCTCCACGGTCTGTGTCCATCCCTAGAGTCATATGGAAGTACTCACAGGCCTTCCATACTACCTTGGGAGAGGGGCACTACAGGCTGTTTCCCCCAAACAAAACAGGAACAAGCTCAAGGCTCCCGCCCAGTACCTTCCTCCCTAGGGAACTGAGCTTCTTATTATAGGGAGGGTGAAAAAAAATGCACCTGACTTCTGGTCATCATCACTCAAGGCATTCCGGGGTTGGGTTTGGGGTTGGAGCCCTGGTTTCAATCCACCACATCCAATCAGTAACAAGGCTATAAAGCAAACCACTGTCCAAAGTTATGCTTTCAAAAATGGCTCTCAGCTGATAGATGGGATGCAAGTTTGAGGGGGTAGGGGAGGTCTGATGGAAAGTGAAGGCTGGAGACAGGATTAGTGTGGAAACAACGTATATCTGAACCCCAATCAAGGGTAACTTTGTAAAAGTAGAGGTGACTAAAGAAAAGAAAACTGGTTAGCTTGTTTTCTGTTACACTTGGCAATGCTCAGGAGTTAATCTTGGCTCTGCACATAGGGATCACTCCTGGTAGGGCTCAGAGAACCATACAGAGTGCAAGGGATCAAACACGGGTTAGCAGCATGCAAGGCAAGTGCCCTTCCTGTTGTACTCTGGCTCCCGACCAAAATATTCTTTTTTATTTTAGGTCTCCTTAGGCCACAGAGATGTCTCAAGAGGCTGACCTCATACTTGACATGTGGAAGGCCTGGGTTCGAGCCTCAGCACTGCAGGGTCCCCTGAGTCCAGAGCTGGGTAAGGTCCCCAAAACTGAAAGAAAAATAAAAGCTAGAAGAAAGGCATAATTATGTTTACAAGTTCGGGGCAAACTCTGAATTTAGATGTCCTCTGGATCTTGGACTAGCTGAGGTTATGGCTGAGCTTCGGCCAGATAGTTTGAGCAGTGATTGTGTGGGTCCATGAGTTCCAAGGTGTCCAGGTGTACTCCTGGTACCTACATGTGAGCACACATTCTAGCAATAAGCCGGTGGAGCCCACACCCGGAACTACGGGAGTTACCTGAAAGGACAGAGGGCACCTCCTTTCCACTCCTGGTTAAATTCTCAGTAAGCTCAGGAGGGGGCCGTGTGCACCCAACAACCAAGGGCCCCTAAACTTAATGGGGTCAAAATGTGCCTGACTCACCGTGTGACCTGAGGCTACAGGGATGGCCCATGGGCTGGAGTAAACTAAGTGCCCAACATGCCCAGTGTCCTGGAAATGACCCCCATCACTCCCGGGGGAGCCCCGATGGCCCCAGCTGGAGATCCTCTTCCAAAAATAAATCAAAGTCAACACAGTATCATAATGCCTGGTTTGGCAATTGTGGAATAGATGAAGAGTACGCACAAGGCAATGTTGAAAGTGATACTGCCTCCTCCCTGGGGAACTGCTGGATGCTGCTGGACAGACATGTCCGTAGACATTCGAGGGTGAAAGAAAAGACACTAAACCTCTGAGAAATGCCTTAGGGTAGATTCAAAATGTACCCAACTCAAGAACAAACATGGCGGGGGTTTTTTTTTTGGAGGGGTGCACATGCATTTTGAGGAAAGCTTTTACTCAGCCAGCTCAACCAATTCTTGGATTGCAAATGCCTCCTCAAGGAGGAAAGATTGGGGGTAACCTCTGTTACCTCTGTTGAGGTTGAGTTTTCCTCCAAAGTGCCAACCTTGATGGAGTGACAATAACAAATATCATTCAGAAACAGAGTCAAAGATTACTTGACCTCAGCCAGTATGAGAGGAAAAGAGGACAGGGCAAGCACCTTACATGTGGCTGAGCCCTGATCCATCCCTGGCACCCCAGGTCACGCCAGGAGTAGTCCCTGAGCACAGAGCAAGAGGAAGGACTGAACACTGTGGCCACCTTCCAAAAATGAGCTCAATTGTTCCCCTGAAGGCTGGTGAAGTCGCATGAGACCTGAAGGCCATGCAGAGCTGACACTAGCGCCCACCTTCTAAGATGGGAGGGAGATCTGAACTCTAAATCTCATCGGAGAGACCAGATAGAGGATACCACTCAGTGCAGATATCGGAGTCTGTCTCCCAAAAGGCAGTCCTAGAGTGGCCATGCCTCTGGGGTGGTGACACCCTCTGTGCCTGTGACCCTGTTCCCCAGATATTTCAACAAAAGCCTACCCCAGTGGCAGAAGGCAGGAAAGATCAAGGACGCCCTGTCTTTGCAGCGCTTTTTAACTTTGGGCAAAGGAGCACTCACTTCACACGGAGGCACAGAGCAAGGCCATGAAGCATGACCTTGGTCTTCTAGGCTGCAATAGAAGACAACGCATACATGTAGCTGAAGGGCAGTCCCTTTGCATGTGCCCCCCGAGGAGGCCAACTCCGTACAAGATTACTGTCGTGCTGCACCTCTGACTTCTGAAACTCTTTCCTTGGGGGACTAAGACATAGGTCTAGCAGCGGAGGCATGCTGATTCCTCAGAGGCGTGCCGGGTTTGCCAGGTCCTGGAGCGTAACAGACTCAGGGCACCTTCACTTCTAAGCTGAAGAAACTGAGGTTCCAAGAGAGAGAGAGAGATGCGAAACCTCGTTTCTTGAATGCTCGGATGGGCCTGGGACTAAGTCCATCTAGAGGCTCTGCAAGCAGTGGTGCTGCGCTGGGCCCGACTAGGTGGGATGAAACGGGCAGGTAGATGGGAAAAGCTCATAAGTTCGGTGGAAACACATTGAATAAGGCATGATCTCAGAGGATCCTAGGCTAGGAAATTCAGGATTAGTTTCGTCACTGAAAGACTGGCGCATGGGAGGGGGCCGTGTGTAGGCAGACCACCACCAACAACAACCCCACAAGTTTGCGAGAGTTAACTCTGGGGACCGGTAGTCCATCCACAGCTGCACTTTTGATGTTGGAAGCCTCCGTGAGCTGCCTGTGACCTAGAGCAGGCAGGCGAGCTGGATCTGAGGTTGCTCAGAATCTTCCCAGTGTGTAGATGTCAGGCCAGCAGACACGTGGGCTGCAGATTCCCAATTACACCCTCTTCTAGTCCCGTCCAGGAGTCCAGGGTCAGCGCCGCGCACCCCCTACCCCAGACTCAGGTTTCAACACCAGGTGCAGAGAAGGAGGCACGCGGCCTGGACCACCACAAGCTGGCCAGGGGGTGGGGGACCTAGGGGATCGGGTGTCCAGGCCTTCGACCGGCAGGGAAAGGGCGAGTCATACCCGCCACCAGGATTCAGCCCGGACGACCAACCGGTTCACGATGGTGGGGAAAGGGGATGTACTGGGCGCCCACCTAGCAAGGGAGGCCTGGGGGCCGCGGGCACCCCTGGCGGTGAGTCCCGAGAGCACGTGTCCAGGCGGGGCGGGGTCCCCGCGCCTCCCGCTCCGCCCCCCGCCGCCCAGGGGCGCTGGGATCTGGTGGTGTGCTAAGTCAGGGCCCGCCGCACCGCAGCGTTCCCCCGAACCCACCTACCTGGCGAAGCAGTGTTCACAGTGGTGACCGCGCTCGCTCACCGACAGCACGCAGGCGTAAGCCGGGCAGCAGAAAAGCAGGTCGCCCACCTGGAAGGACTGCAGGGCGCGCAGTCCCCGACCCTTGCCCGGGCTGCTGAAGCGCTCCAGGCCGCCCAGACCCTCGGTGCGCATCGCGGCGGTGGCTGCGGCGAGGTCTGTGCGCACTTGCACGCGCGCGCGCGCGCGATCGGACCCAGGGTACCGGAGCAGCGTCAACACCGCGGCACGGGCCAGGCCACAGCTCCCCGGAAAGAGACCAGCCCCGTCAGGCCAGGGCGCCCTAGGGGAGGGATCGGGGGACCGCCCCGCCCCGCCTGGACCCCGCGGCCACCGCCCCGCACGCGCCCTGCTGCTTCCGGCGAGGTGGCGCGGGAGGAAGAGGAGGAGGCGGGGCGGGAGCGCCCGGAATGCGTCGCCTGCTGGTTCCTTGGGCCAATCCAGAAGCCAAGTTGTAGCTTTTCCACTTCCTGCCCTTGACTCGGGGCCCCCACCCCTCAGAATCTAACGGGGATAAACGGAGAGAAGGGAAAGTTTGGGGAGTCTGCGTTTCAGGGTTCCTTGGCTTTATTAATCCTTGCAAGCGTTAACCTTACTCTTGCAGTCAGTGCAGGAAGATAGGTTCTCTAAGTCTAAATAGCAGAGCCGTGTTAGGCTATGGCCCAGGTTCCCCAGGCCGTGTTGACTGGCATTCACCTCTTGCTCTGGTCATCTCAGAAATGCCCATTTGACCCTGAGTCACGGATAAGTGTGAGAAGACCCAGGCAGCCTACAGACAGACGGTGCCAGCCTTGCCCAGACTTCTCTTCTGCAGCAGCAAGGCAGGACCTACTTAATAGAGCATCAAGGATCGTCTAAGGAATGAAATGGACAGGCAGATAGGAAAGACTCATAAATTGGGTGGAAACACTTAATAACAAGTGATCTCAGAGGAAGCTAGGCTAGGAAATTCAGGACCACTGGAAGACAGGCGCAAGGGAGGGGGCCCTGTGTAGGCAACCCTTGGGAAAGGGTAGGTTTTCAGTGGTAGAGCAACACTAAGGCAAGAAAGACCAGCAGAATCTAAAATGACACTTTCCTAAAAACAGTGATCGCTCTCCACAGGCTGTGTCAGGTGACCGATGTGACCTGGAGTCCTTGAATGTTGTCCCTTCCCTATCTAACCATTTACATTCAAGATCAAGTACCTTGGCCCAGGCAATGAGCTAAATGAATTTAACACCCGAATTCTGCACATTGCCCTATGAGCACCCCGTCAAGTAGGCACTCTACATTCCTGACTGGCCTACAAATCCATTTCTGATGAAAGATGTTTCTCCTTTCCCAGAAAAGGGAATTCTTGGAACCATAGCAGTTTCTGGGGACACGCAGCTATTAGGCAAATCTGGCTTAAATCTCTATTGGGATTCAGTATTTTGTTTGAAATTCACACCTAATTGTATTCAGGGCTTATTCCTGGCTCTATGCTCAGGGCTCTATGCTCCTAGCAGTACTCAGGGGATTCTGCAGTCCTAGGGACTGAACCCAGGTCAGCAGCATGTAAGGCCTTATCCCTTTACTAACTTTGTAAAATGGTTTCTCTGGACTACTCATCCACATGAAGAGCAAGAGCTTCAGCCAGAAGAAACGGATTATAATCCGTCAATAATTTGCTTTTGCTAGGACACGTTATGTGACCTAACCTACTTGTTAACTTTTTTTTAATGGCAAGTAATTTTTTTTTCTCTTCCAACAAATAAGTTGGGCAATGCCTGAGAGGGAAAGGGCCCCTCTGAGAAAAAGCTCAACGACCCAATCCAGTGGCTCATCACGGAAACACTGGGGAAACACATTCATGAAGCCACAGTCACAAATGAAGGAGTTGAAAGGACCAAGAAAACAGGGTTTCAGATAAACAGCTAGGACGCGGCTCCATCCCAGCGCGAGCCAGACCGATGACAACACCCTTATGCACTTCATGCCCATCACTCACTCTGCCGTTCTCACATTCCCTGAAAGTCGCCGCGCGGCTGCCAGGGCCCTTGGCACAGCCTCTTCCATCCGTCCTGGGCTACTTTGAGCCGGCTGGACGTCCTCAGGATTCCTCCTGCTCCCTGAGTTGGGAGAATGATGCAAGAGTTTGTTTCTTCTGCTTCCCTCCTCTCCCCTCTGTGCTGATCTGAGCCATGAGTTAGTTCTTCAGCCTTCCAACTATGTACACCTATGTTCAAAGACATGGGGCATGGCCGAGGTGCCTGTTATGTGCCAGTCACCCAGGCTGAAGCAGAATAATATCCCAGTATGTCTGAGACCCTGAAACCCGCAGAGGCTGCTAACATGGATCTTGTCCATGATTTTTTTTTGGGGTTCATGTTTTCATGGAGCCCATGAAATGATGACATTATCCTGGTGGGCTCTGCCTCAGGACCCCTGGACACTCATGCATGTGTCCCGAAGTCCCCATTGCCACTGGCAGTGGCCCCTATGATGAAATAAAATAAGCCTTATGGAATTCTCTAGGCATCAGGAGGGGCTGGGCCGAGGTTCCCATTAATTCTTTGGTGGAGGAGTTTGGTCTCTGGATTCTGGAGAGCTGGAAAATTTGGTGGCCAGACCCCAAATGGTGCTTTTGAAAGGTCATCTTGTGAGTGAAGCATCAGTGGCAAAGGGCCCAGCACAGGAGCAGGGTAAGGAACAAAGCAAAGGAAAAGTCAGGCTGAGAGAACGAGGCAAAGGGCTGGAAGAGAAGGCAGAGGTGCTCACCAGCTGGGATAAAGTCATGGTCTAGCAGGTGGACACACAACCTGCAGGGATTGTTTTATTCACACTGGCCTGCTGGTCCCCAGTTGGTTACAACCCCTCCTCCTACATTATAACTGATGCCCATAGGAGTCCCCAAGTGACTTATGTGGAGTTGGGGAAAGAGGTGGCAGCCCCAAAGAGAAAATCTATGTTCTCCCTCCACCTCTGCCACACCAGGGGCAGCTGGGGAGATTCCTTGGCTGTTAGATTACACCTTGTTTTACCCAAAACAAAGATCATCCGGGTTCCTTTGTATCTGTTTATTTACAATTTGGTTTTATGCCCCCAAACAGAGATTGTCTTACATGTAAAGCTGGGTGGGACTGGCTCAGGATAAGTACTCTGTCCTTATTCCCCCACCTGGGGATGGTCTCTGTACTCAATGAAAATGACAGTTTTGGCAGGCAGCTGGCTCTTGATATGAGGTACAGGATTGCAAGACTTCCTGTGTTTTACCCTCAACCTGGTTTAGATTATTTCATATGTGACCCTGCTTCAGACCTGTTCACCCAGGGTTGGAAATACAGTGCATGGGGTGATTTTACACTCGGCCCTGCCCTGACACTTCCTAGGCACAGACTTCACCTTCTCCAAACCCACAATTACCCACTTGTTCTGCATGTAATGGGGGTTGATGTTACCCCTGATTTCTCATGGACTTGGGCTGGAGCAAGGAATTGCTTTTTGCAGGAGAGAAAATCAGGCCTAGGCCTCATCAGGCCTTTCAGGTTCGCATCTTTCCCTCTCAGGGGGAAAAATATTCAGGAGGAGACTCAGCAGTGAAGTAAAGATAGGTTTTATTTGAAAGTTTTGAGGGAGGGGAAGAGAAAGGGGGGTGAGTGGGATGGGGTGGAATGGGGAGAGAACAAAGGTTTCTCCAGTGTGGGGAACTACCATGTTGAAGTAGAAACACGAAAGTCCAAACTCTGGGGGTAAAAGTGTTACCATGTTCTCAGGTACCAAGTACCAGGCAGTGCGTGTATCTGGGTGTTATATGCACCACATCTGGGTGTCACATGTGTGTCCCTCCTTTGTTCAAGTTGGCTATTATAAGGCTCTCCAAGCTATCCAGCATAGGGCTTTCTCTCAGATCAGAGCCCTATTGCTAGGTGGAGAATTGGGGACAGTTGATGGCTGTTGACCTTCCTTTCTGGGGCTTTATTTCTGCAGGAGCTTCTCTAGGAAGGAGGGCCCAACCTTGTTTGGGAGTCCAGTCTCCTCTGGGTATCCAGCCTTCTCTGGCAGGTTCAGCCTTCTCTAGCAGGGGTCAGCCTTCTCTGTAAGGGTCTAACATTCTCTGAGGGACCAGCCTTCTCAAAGGGTTTCAGCCTTCTCAGGAGGATGAAGCATTCTTCAGGCTGTAGTGGGCCCTCAGGTCTTAGTTTCTATGTCCTTGAAGTGGGTCCTAACAGCCTTAAGGCTGGTTGCTTTTATTGCTCTCAAGAACTCACTGACATGGGGGCCCTTTCCCCACTCTGCTTGCCTGCCTGCTCTGTTGAGTCCCAACATGTGGGGAACCAATAGCACCCATCAACCCAGAGAGGACTCAGACCTGGGCCAGAAATGTAAATAATTTTGGGGGCTCTTGCCTAATGCTAGAAAATTGTCAAGAAAAGAGCATCTTTTAAATGGGCTCAAAAGTTCAATTTACTTCTGTCAAGAAGTAAAGAAAGGCCATTTGCCCAGTAACTGCATGTAGATAATTTAAGGAGAGACAGGAGGAGAGAGACAAGGGAGGAGGAGAAGAGATAGGGAGAGGACAGAGGAACCAACCAGGTAGTCAATGGGTGGACTGGAAATATTTCAGATCAAACCCAGCCTAGGGGTTTGGGGAAGAAACCTTGTTCCAGCCTGTATCTGACATATGCTCCATGGGAAACCTTGACCCTGCTTCACTTTCTTCTCATGGAGTCCCAGACCCTGTTGTTTCACTATTCTCTGGCTGCTTGACTAGCTGCTCCAAGTGCATTTCCCAGGTGAGCAAGGGGCCATTCTTGCTGCAGCTCCCATTCATCCCTCCCACACCCAAGTCAGCTTCTCCATGGTCCCACAAGCTGCATCTTCAGGCTACTTGTATGCTGAAAGGACTGTGGGTTAGGTGGTCTCAGCCCAGTTAATGCCTGATGCTGATTTCTGAGATTTCCTGTCTGAAAAGTGGCTTGGCAGAGCAGTTATAGACTGATTGGAAACTGCTCTTTGCTGCCGGTGGACCTACTGTGAGGCTTCAAATAGCTTTTGGCTGAACCTCACAAAGGAGACTTGGTGATTCCTTGGGTTCTTGGTCAATTTTAGGAGTTTGTTTCCAGCCCCCTGCCCCCAGATCTCTGTGGATCAAGGAACCCATACTCCAGTGCTGGAAACCGTCACATATCAGGATGTCTCAACATGTCACATCTGAACCGTGTCCTCTTTCATTATTTTTGGAAGAGGCATCAGCCAGGTCTGCTGACAGCGTTAGTGGTGCTGCCATTTTAAGCAAGTCTTTCCTGGCTCATTTGAGCAAATCCTGTTTTGCTTTTTGACCAGCCCTGACTTGTCACCCGAGTGCTGAGAACAAACTATGAAAAATATGTGCAAGTCTACTGATGACTTCACTCTCTCAGCCATGCATCTTCACGGATAAATGTGAGAAAATGCAAGTTAATCTGACAATCTCTGGGCAAAGTTTGTGTGGGAACTTTCTTTACAAAAATGGAAGTTTTGTTTAATAAAAATGGGATTGCATTTTACATGCTATTGTGGCCCACTTTTCAACTTAAAAAATAGCTTGTGAGTCTTCTTTCTTGACAAATATTTCCGGCAGCATTCAACAATGATCCCCTATTATGATATTCTATAAAGTACTGTTTATGTAACTGCTTCTTTTTGCTAGATAATGTGAGTTTTGTTTATTCCTCTTACTAGAATGTTACATAGAGCAAGCTGCTTTGTGAAGTTAAAGCTTGGCTTACATTCTTGAATAATTCATTTGGAAAAACTCTAAAATGTGACTGTTTTGAGGAATTTACACAAACTGGTAAAACTTTTGATGTCCCTGCACATTAATTTCATTGCGCATTTGTTCCAACCCAGTTTATTTGTTTGTTTTTAGAACTCTTGATACAATTTTTTATTATGGGTACACCCCCGTCCAATTTTATTTTTTTGGCATAAGATTCACATCGACATGATGAAATACATTATTGTTTGGTTTTTCTGTTCTCAATTTGCCTTTGTTTTGTGATGAACTTTACAGCCTATGGGAGGATGGAAAACAAATGCAAGCCACAGCATTTAATGCAGAGCATGACAGGCCTCAAATCCCTACAGTTCATTTAATTTCCAAAGCATCATGACAACACACGAAAGCTGTTTCAGATGAGCTATGTGGTCTGGGTGAACCCACCTAACTGCCCTCTAGTCTGTGAGCTGTTGGTCTTTTCCAGCCAGAACTTTGACACAAACTGGCAGGTGAATGGGTAGTGGTGGGTTTACTCAACATCTTGCTTCTTAGGTGGAGGAGAAACTGAGGTGGAGTTTATTGCTGGTTGTGATGCCACTCAGGGGTACTGAGGCGAGTAGCCCCAATTCCTGGCCTTAAAGGGTCTCCCCTCCTCCTGAGATGCACAAGTGCTTCTTTAGATAGTTGGACAGGGAAGAAAACACCAGTGTTACTGTATAAATGTTAATGTATCTTTAAAGGGTGATGACGCCCTCCCTGTAAAGGTCAATGGACTGGGACCGGCCCCCCAGTCATGGTCAATTGACCAGGTATAAAAGGGGAAGCCTTACAGTTAGACTGGGGGCCCAAGATAAAATCAGAGGAGAGTCTGCAGGCTGGGGGGCCTAGGGTTCCAGACCCCCTCACTCCCATTGGACCTAATGTGTATACAGCATCAGCAACATCAGCCAGATGTACTTTTTTATTGTTTTGTTTTTGGTTTTTGGCTCACATCTGGTGATGCTCACGGGTTACTCCTGGCTCTGTGCTCAGAAATTGCTCCTGGCAGGCTCAGGAGACCACATGGGATGTCCAGGTCCTTCCTAGTCTGCTGCATGCAATGCAAACACCCTACCAATGTGCTGATGTGCTATCACTCTGGCCCCAGCCAGAGGCACCTTGTTCTGCTTTCTCTCCCAACGAAATGTAGAGGGTAGACTCTAGAGCTATAAGTCCTCTCCTTGCTGCTACTGTTGCTTCCTAGGGCTGTACTAAGTAAAAAAATTTTTTTTTGCCTTTTTTTTTTTTTTTTACCACACCTAGTGACCCTTAGGGGTTACTCCTGGCTATTACTTCTGGCTTGGGGAACCATAGAGGAAATCCAGGGGAGCGAACCACGGTCTGTCCTCGGTTAGCCGCATGCAAGGCAAACACCCTACCACTTGAGCCACCACCCCAGTCTTGATTTTTTCTTTTTAGTTTTGAGACATACTCAACAGCACTCAGAGCTTACTCCTGACTCTGTGTTCATGGATCACTCCTGGTGGGGCTTGGGTGTTGAGTATTGAACTTTGGTAGGTCACTTATAAGGAAAGCACTGTAACCCCTAAGCTATCTCTCCAGCCCCATATTTGGGATTCTTTCATAATAACAGTGTTGGCTTGCAAGGACCAATTCATAACTAGACTAAGGAACATCAAGGATGACTGTATTGGGAGAAATGTTAGAACTTTCTGTTTGGATTTTGCTTGAGTAGAAGGACACTTGAGCCTCAAAAGGCAAATATGGGGGGGAAGAAGGTGACCTGGGAGTCATCTGTAGATCTGTTGGGAGGAGGAGGAGGAGGAGGAAGAAGAATAATGAACTTTTCCAGGACCAAAGAACAGAGGGGACACAACCCAGAAGAGAAGAAATGATGGAAAAGAATGGAGGTGGTGTGAAGAACTGGCAGCCAGCACACGAAAGAATGAAAATGCAAGTATTGGGTTGAGAGAGAGAGAGAGAAAGAGAGTGAGATGGCATCCCTTCCCCCCTCTTCCATGCCAGAAAGGACCCCAAAATGAAGTCCTGTCTGCATAATTGGAAAGCTCGGTGTGGGGCTCTCTCCCCCCTCCACTCTAATTGCCGTTTTCATTTTTATTTTTAAGATGACATGGTGAAATGGAAGCGGAAAGGACGGGAGCGGATGAGAGGAAGCGAAGAGAGGGTTATGGAGGAGGAGGAAGAGGGTGGCGGAGCCACACAAAGGCGCCCGAGAGATTCAAAGGGATGCAGGAAGAAGAAAGTTCCATTTGTCCTGGAGGAGATCATTAATGGCCGCAGTGCTGTGAAGTGGACAAAAGCCAGTGGGTAGTGAGGTCAGATGAGAGAGCTGAAGAAGAATTCTTTTTTTCCACACGTAGAATCGTAATAATTCACTTCGCAGTCCCCCTGGGCCCAGGCCACTTTGCTTCTGGCTTCTCATGTGGGGATTTTGCCTATATCTTTTTTTTTTTTATTGCAAAAGCTGATAAATGAAAACCTGAACAAAATAAAGCAAGCCAGCTTATGAGTAAGTTTCTTTGGCCTTATATTTGAACTGCATAATAAAGACATGGTAAAATCTCTCTCGCTGCCCGCTCCACAGCTTCCTAATGGGCCTGTGCCCACGTTTAGGAGAGACATGCCTGGTGGTCCAAGGTCACCGCCAGAGCCTTTTCCCTAAGTGGTTTGTGCATCTTTCTCTTTCTCTCTCTCCTTTTAAATCCATAAAAGACAAAATGAGTATGAAAGGCAACGCAATATAGGTTTAAGGAACTCAAAGAGCAAAGTGCCCTTCGGGGCTCTTTGAATTTCTTGAAATTAAGTTCTTAAGACTCCCGGCCTCGGCTTCAAATAAGAACCTTGATATGACTCCAGAAGGCGGCGGAAAGGACGAAGCCAAGAGTTTTTGCTGATAGGGAAAAAACTGCACATGCAGAGAGAAGCTTCAGGGCTTCATCTCCAACCCCACCCCTGGATCACTGACCTGCAGTAGATTCCTTGACAGTGAGGGGGTTCCCTGCCTCTGGGGCTGCATCTTCTGCACATTTACAGCCAAGGGGGAGGGAAGTAATTATGGAGGTGATTCCATCCCTCCAGGTTGTTTGGCCCACTGTGTACATCTTGCTGGGGGGCTGGATGGACCCTGGCTTCTCCTCAGGGCCTATGGCCACCCTCTGGGGGACCCTGGCCAAGCCATTTCTGATGGGCCAGGTGCTTGTAGGGCATTTGTAGATCTGACCTTCATTCTGCTTCTCAATGTCTCTATCACCCCTGGCATGGTCCTGGTTGGGGGTGCGGTGGGGGTATGGTCAGAGTCATTGTTCTGGCCAGAGCACTGAGCTCCCAGGTCAGGTTCCCAAACCCTCCTGTTTATTTGTATAGGAGTCACAATAATTGGTGCCCTGGGAACCATGCCCATTGGTGGCATTCAGGCTGCATGCATGCTCATTAGGACCTCTAGTCATTGCTTGACCACTGGGCTTTATTTCTTTGTTTCTTTGGGGCCATCCTCAGCAGTGTTCAGGCTGACACCTGGTTCTGTGCTTAGGGGCCACTCCGGGCATTGCTAAGGGGATCCTATGGGGTGTTGAAGATAGAATCCAGTTTGGCTTTCAGCACTGAACTATCTATCTCTCCAGGCTTGGAAGGATATATTTAAGCTTGTGTGTGTGTGTTTATGTTTCATGGACCACACCTGGCCATCTTCAGACAGACTTTCAGGGGTGCTCTGGGGACCATGTAGGGCAAAGCTTGTACTTCGTTTTCTTAAATGTGTCTTTTGCTAAGGGGACCCTCTTCCTTTTTCTGTTTTTGTTTTCTTAGACTTTCCTTTTGCAGAGGGGACCCACTTTCCTTTTTGTGTTAGATGGCATTCATGTAGGTCAGTCTCCTTTTTCTGCTGGGTGAAAAGAAAAGTCCATGCACTTGCCTTATAGTGATGAACCTGGGCTCGATTCCTAGTACCCACTATGGTCCTCTGAGCAGCGAGACATGAGTAGTCCCTAAGCATTGTCAAGTATGTCTCCAAACCCTCTTCCCAATAAATAAATAAATAAATACAAAATCTTTTTAAAGAATGTTCTAAATAAGATAACTAGTAAATGAGGATATTTTATTATGAAAGTTGCTGGATGATTAAATATTCCCAGCAGTGCCACAGGCCCATATGGCCTTGAGCAACTTGGGATGAACAGCATCACATCAGCAACTCAATTCTGAGGGTCTGTTCTGGGGGCCAAAGAATCTCTGGGTGCACCCCAGGTTTTCCATCACTGCTAGGGAGCCCCACTATTTCTGTGCTTTCTCTGCTGGTGCTGGTTCTTAGGAGATACTTGGAGAAGGACTCAAGGGTGATATGTCCTGATAGCTATCATTAGACAAAGAAAAAAATGAAACTGTAGATGAAGAGGAAAGAAAAAGCCAAATGTGACCAAGTGTTAAAAAAACAAGCATCAGGGGCTGGAGAGATAGCATGGAGGTAAGGCGTTTGCCTTGCATGCAGAAGGTCGGTGGTTTGAGTCCCAGTATCCCATATGGTCCCCTGAGCTTGCCAGGAGCGATTTCTGAGCATAGAGCCAGAAGTAACCCCTGAGTGCTGCTGGGTGTGACCCAAAAACAAAAAACAAACAACAAACAACAACAACAACAAAAAAACAAGCATCAGGTAACTCCAGGTGAGAGGATGCTGGAGGTTTGTTCTACTGTTTTCACAATTTTTTTTGTAGTGGAAATTTTCAGAGTAAAATGTAGAGGAGAAATGCTCTCCTTCTCTGCATTTGTGGGGTACCCTACATGAGGACAGCCCCAGGGACTTGAGAGCAGTTGGACTGCAGATGTGAGGCTCTGATAGGGTCTTGATGCTCCTGAAAGCTGAGTCTGGTTGGGTTCCATGGCAGGAAAAATAGAACAGTCAGGCCCCGTCCTTGGAATTATTCTGTTTCCCAAATTTCTACTTGTTTCTGCCTCTTGTTTGATACAGAAAATCATTGCACTGCACAAAATAAAAGGGAAAATGAATAATTATCTAAATGGCCAAAGACAGTTCATTGAATAATTAGATGCATGAAGTCTACGACTTTTCCTCCTCAATGATCAGGTTTGGTTTTCTACAAATGTCTGCACAATTCAGACACTGAGAGTGTTACAATTTCGGATTTTTTTCTTCAGGCTATTTTATTTATGCTATGTTATGTTCAGATCAGGAAGGTTCCAGCACATTCTCCTGCCTCTAGGTGGAGGAATCTACATCTGTGTTGTCTTCTGAATCGAAACAGAAAAGGTTTCTAATTCTCATGCTTAGGTCATGTTAGTCCTTACATGAATGAGACAAGAAATAGTTTTTCAAGCTTATGTGTGGGCAGAAAAACCGCAGGCCAAACAAAAAGAAAAGGAAATGCTGTTTCCTGATCAAGACAGACAAACCTATTTGCTAATTCACCTAATAATTTCCAGTGGTGAAGATAAGAGGTTCATTCAGCTATAAGAAAACTCACCTCAATCACAGAGACTGGCACACATCACAAAGAACAAGAATAATCAGTGCAGGCAGGGATGTGGAGAGAAAGGAACTCTTATTCATTGCTGGTGGGAATGCCATCTAGTCCAGCCTTTATGGAAAACAATATGGAGATTCCTCCAAAAATTGGAAATTGAACTCTCATATAGTCCAACT
Organism: Suncus etruscus; assembly: GCF_024139225.1. Taxonomy (NCBI): domain Eukaryota; kingdom Metazoa; phylum Chordata; class Mammalia; order Eulipotyphla; family Soricidae; genus Suncus; species Suncus etruscus. The sequence goes on along the minus strand of NC_064850.1, from coordinate 46,746,659 downwards.
ATTCTACTTCTAGGGATATACCCTAGGAATTCAAAAACGCAATACAAAAACCCATTGCAGTGCTAGTTACAATAGCCAGAATTTGGAAGCAACCAAGATGCCCTTCAACAGAAGAATGGCTAAAGAAACTGTGGTACATATACACAATGGAACAGTATGCAGCCGTCAGGAGAGATGAAGTCATGAAATTTTCCTATACGTGGATGTACATGCAATCTATTATGTTGAGTGAGATAGGTCAGAGAGGAAAGATAGACACAGAATAGTCTCACTTATCTATGGATTTTAAGAAAAATTAAAGACATTTTTGTAATAAGGTCCAGAGACAATAGAGTTAAAGCCTGGAAGGGCCAGAAGAACCAGCTCACAATTTGAAGCTCACCACAAAGAGTGGTGAATGCTGTTAAGGAAATAACTACACTAACAACTAGCATGACAGTGTTAAAGAATGAGAGAAGTAGAATGCCTGTCTCAAATACAGCAGGAGTGGGGGGGGGTATTGGTGGTGGGAATATTGCACTGATGAAGTTGGTGAAACCCAACTACAAACATGCTTGTAATCATGGTGCTTAAATAAAGATTTATAAGAAAGAAAGAAAGAAAGAAAGAAAGAAAGAAAGAAAGAAAGAAAGAAAGAAAGAAAGAAAGAAAGAAAGAAAGAAAGAAAGAAGAAGAAAGAAAGAAAGAAAGAAAGAAAGAAGAAAGAAAGAAAGAAAGAAAGAAGAAGAAAGAAAGAAAGAAGAAAGAAAGAAAGAAAGAAAGAAAGAAAGAAAGAAAAGAAAAAGAAAGAAAGAAAGAAGAAAGAAAGAAAGAAAGAAAAAAGAAAGAAAGAAAGAAAAGAAAGAAAGAAAAGAAAGAAAGAAAGAAAGAAAGAAAAGGAAGAAAAAAAAAGAAAGAAAGAAAGAAAGAAGAAAAAAGAAAAGAAGAGAAAGGAAAGAAGAAAGAAAAAGAAGAAAGAAGAAAAAAGAAAGAAAGAAAAAAGAAAAGAAAGAAAAAGAAAAAAAAAAAGAAAGAAAAGAAGAAAGAAAAATCATCTCAAATAAAGGGCCTTTGGAATGGAGAGAGTGTTGCAGGGAGGATGTTTGCCTTGCATGCTGCCAAATTAGGTTTAATCCCCACATTTCATATGGTCCTGTGATTACTACCAGATCTACTACCTGATCTCTGAGCTCAGAGTAAGCCCTGAGCACTGCTAGGCATAGCCCCAAACAGGGAAGGGAAAGGAAGGTAAGGAAAGGGAAGGAAAGGGGTGGGGAGGGGAGGGAAGCGAAGGGAACAGAGGGGAAGGGAGAGGAGGAGAAGGAAGCAGAGGAAAAAGGAGGGGAGGAAAGGGGAAGAGAGGGGAGCAGAGGGGAAGAGAGGGAAGGGGTGCAGAAAGGAGCAGAGAGGAAGGGAGAGGAGGGGAGGGGAGGAAAAGGGAGGGGAAGAAAGAGGAAGAGAGGGGAGGGAAGGAGAAGGGGGTGGGGAGGAGAAGGAAGGGGAGGGGAGGGGGAGGGGAGGGGAAGGGAGCAGAGGGGAAGAGAGGTGAGCAGAGGAGAGGAGAGGAGTCTAAAGGTTCTGGGCACCAGATGAGGAAGATCTGAATGTTGCTTTTGAATTATGCATGCTCTTTGACAGCTCCACTGGGCTGAAGCAGATCAGCACAGTATCATTTCTGTGCTCCTAATCTAGGATAAGGTGTGGAGCTGATCTACAGAACAGAGCCATGCTTCATTGTAGGGGCCTCTATCAGGAGAGAGAGCCAATGTAACCCAATATCAGCACTAAGAGAGCTCCAAGAGTCATCTGCCTTGACTAGGGTGGAGTGAGCTGGTCTTGGGGGGAGGCTTTCTGGTCAAAGATCTGGTGCTGCTGTCCCCTGTTTGTCTGCTCTGCTATCTATGTTGCCACCCTAGTCCTGATCTGGCTTTCCTGATGGATCTTTAGCAATGACCCTTGAAACAACTGGATTCTGCAATCCTATTCTTAGGGCCTTGGTGGGGGCATGGAAAAGACGTGTCTTATTTCCTTACCTGGTGGAAGCCGGAGGCATTGGACAAGATTTCCTGGCTTTAAGGAAAGAATAATCATGGCCTGCATTAGCCATCACCATCCTCTTGTTCTTCTGAGGAAGTCAGAATGATTTGTTGGGCCTCCCCAAAGCAGGAAGACCCAGTATCTCAGAACAAACCTGTTCCCCACCATCCAGCATCTTACCCCATTTGTGACTTTCCTCCGTTTATACCTGATGCATGACCAAACCTGAAGTTAAGATTTTACTTCAGATCCTCCCATTTGGACAAGGGAGCTTTTTCATCTTTCCAGAACATTCCAAGGCATTTCCAAGGCATTCCCTCCCAACCCTTGCCCTTTATGGAAGATCCAATCATCCAAAGGAAACATACATTACACAGAGAACCCCTTCCACCTCCCCTCAATGTTGGTTTTTCTCTTCATCACGCCAACAGAGAATAAGATGGTGCGTGCAGGCAGGGACTTTGTTCCACTGGACCCTTCCGATAGGTCTTGGGACATTTTAGGCTTTGGGGGCCATTGGATGGGAGGTAACATGATAGAACTTGCTCTCCACATATGAGGGAGCCAGAATGACTTGGTCTATGACACTTAACAGTTCTCCATGGCCTCAGCTGGATCCAATATAGCCCTTGGATAGGTAACTGGCCAAACATCTTCTTCCTAGTGTTGACAGAGCTCTGAACTCTCTTCTCAGGCTTCCCAGATCCAAGTTTTTCCTTGGGCTGGCTTTCAGCCCATCTCTCCCAAGTCCTATTCTTTAATTCACACACGCATGTCCCACTCCTCCTTTTCTGATGAACACAATGAAGGGAAGAGAGAGCAAGGGAAGGGCCCAACAGAACAGACAGCTCCCAGCTTTCATCTCAAGGGGCTTTGGTCCTCGGGTCCACGGGACTCTGGTTTTGGAGTCCCGGCCCAATTTGAACGTTCCAGCTGCCTATTACTGGTGGAAAAGGGGGAGGGAAGAAAGGGCCGCCCCTCCGTGTCTTTGCCTTCATCTGCTGTACACATGGACTTGCATGCGGCTGACCCAAACCTCACTGACACACCAGCGTGCGGCCGCCGGCCGCCGGTGTTTGATTTATAAATGGAATGCCTAATAGGCACGACGCCTTCTGAGCTCCGACGTTCGTGGGGAATCGCATGCCGCTCACATGAGAAACCGAGATCTCTTTTTTTATTATTTTAATGAATTGAGTTTTGACAGAGCACCAGGGAGATGAGAAGGTACCTGCCAATAGCCCTCTGATTGTGAACTCGGCCAATTGGCGCGCGTGAGCACGGGGCCGACGCTTGTCAATTGGGTTTGTGTGTTCAGTCAAGGTTCCGCTGCGGATTTGAAGCTCTCCCTCAAACAAAGCCCCACTCGCTCTGACGGTGGAAGCCATTCGCATCATTCTCTTCTTTGTTTCTTGAAAGAGACCCAGGTTGGTTTTTTTTTTTTTTTAATTTTTTTTAAAGAGAGAGAGAGAAAAAAAGAGAGAGAAAGAAAGAAAAAAGAAAGAATCCATTGGGGGAGACAAGGTTTGGAGATAATGATGGTGGAGATGAGCAAAGGCAGCAGGTTATGAATTCCGGCCTAAGTTGGCAAAAGAGGAGCAGGGAAGGTTGAAAAAGTGTGAAAGTGCTGGGAGACCAAAGGATCAACCCATAGGAGAATGTCCAATGGATAACTGGGGGGCCTCTGTAACTCAGAAGAATGGAGGTCCAGATGGAAGCATTTGGAAGGAGAAATAAAATGCTCCTTCTTGGGGGATAGGAGGGAGGTGAGGTGTTTGAGATCCTTGAGACATGGGGGGGTGAAATGCAACAAAAACCCAGGGAAGAAATATGGTCAGATGACAGGACAATAATCCCAGGTTGATGGGGACCTTGGCAGCTATGTATGTGCTCCCTGAATTATTTTCTGTTTCCTGGAACAAAAGAACAATGGGATGAAAGCAGGGGAACCAGGTAGATTAGGGAAGCCAGGTGCAAGGTGGAAAGTCAAGGGGAAAAAAGAGCTGGGACTCAGGGGCTGTTCACAGAAGACCGCCAGGTTGGGCCAGCAAGATGCTCCAACAATCGAGGAAAGAAGGAAGAAGGAGGAAGCAAGGTGGGTCTCAGCAGCCATTGAGAGGTGCTCAGATATTACTAGCTGCACACGTTGCTTGGCCTTTGTGTGAGGGTCTGCCTTTGTCTGCTGAGCTGTTTCCCCATTTGAAAGCAATAAATAGGAAATGAGCATGAGAGACGGCCACAGAAGTGAGTAAGGTACAAGGTGTCCAGGGCAGAGCAGAGATGAGGTTGGGGCTGAGGGGTACCAGGATGGATAGGATAAACCTAGACTAGCTCCAGAATATGTCCCCAATATTGGAGGGTCCCAGTGGCAGCCACAAGAGTGTCTCACCCACAGGCTGGTGAATGATTTGTTCCTCCCAAATACAGAGGAGAGTGAAGATGGACACAGAGTCACAGAGCCCTGGTGACACACAAATAAATTTCCTAGACCAGAGAAGGGAGGCATTAAAAACAATTTCTATTTTTGGTTTGTGGGCCACATCTGATGGTGCTCAGGGGGTTACTTCTGGCTCTGCACCCAGGAATTACTCCTCAAGGGACCTTACAGGGTACCGGGGATTGAACTCAGATCATCCCTGTACAAAGCTAGTGCCCCACCCCCCACCCACCCCTGCCGTGCTATTTCTCCAGTTCCAAGGGAAGGAATTTTTAACAAAGCATTGGGTTCATTTTGCTCAGAAGTTTTCCTGAAAAATTGAACAAGAGAGTAATATGAAGGAGAATCCCCAAAATGTGGGTGGTGGACCCCACATTGTATAACGAGCTCTTGAGGCTCACAACTTCCCTTTCTTTTTTCACACAAAGATTTTTTTCTCCAAATCAGTCAAGCTACTACTTGGTTAGAGCAGAGCATGTTTGTTCTGGCAATGAAAAATCACATCTCTCTCTGACTAGTTTATTTGACATTTATTTTATTATTGAGGATGAGGTTTGGACCATACCTGGCAGTACTCAAGACTTGTTCCTGACTCTGACTCTGTGCTCAGGGGTCACTTCTGGCAGTGCTCAGTGGACCACATGTAGTCCCAGGGATTGGGTCTTAGTCAGCCACATGAAGATAAGTGCTTTAACCTTTGTGCTAGGTACTAGAACATTTTTCTTTTTTTGTTTGTTTGTTTGTTTTTGTTGTTTGTTTTGGGGTCACACCCAGCAGCACTTAGGGGTTACTCCTGGCTCTACACTCAGAAATTACTCCCGGCAGGCTCGGGGAACCTTATAGAATGCCGGGATTCGAACCACCAAACCACCGTCCTTCTGCATGCAAGGCAAACACCTTACCTTTGTGCTATCTCTCTGGCCCCGAGCATTTTTCTAAAACCACAATTTTGCCCAAAATGGGGATCAAGAGAATCAATATGTAAAGAATGAGTTCCAGAGTAAGTTTCTTGTTTGATACTGTGCCCCAGGGCAAGGGAACATTCTAGACATGTAAAATAACTCCCACTCCATATCTCCAATCCCAGCTGAACAAGTCTGATTATTTCAGGGCAGTGCATGAAATAATCGAGTAAAATAATCTCTGTTTTGGGTAAATCCAAGCTTGAAGTGAGCCCTACATGAACTTATGGTACTGCTATGCGGTTAGCAAGAAATGATAGTCTTTTTTAAGCTTCTAGAACATACTCTCTGGAAGCCAAGTGCTAAGAGTGGAAGAAGAGGGGCTGGAGAGATAGCATGGAGGTAGGGCATTTGCCTTTCATGCAGAAGGATGGTGGTTGGAATCCCGGCATCCTTTATCCCCTGAGCCTGCCAGGAGCAATTTCTGAGCGTAGAGCCAGGAGTAAGCCCTGAGCACTGCCAGGTGTGACCCAAAAACCAAAAACCAAAAAAAAAAAAGAGTGGAAGAAGAGATCCAATATGACCCAGGACCAGGTTTCCCTGGAAAAGAAGCAGACAAGAACATTTGCTTCTCAAATTTCAGGGGACCTGAAGGACAGAGATTAAGACACTGCCTTGTATGTGGCCAATCTCAGCTTGACCCTTGACACTGCTATAGTCTCCTGAGCCTGCCAGGACTGGTCCCCCCGAGTACAGAGCTAGGAGCAAGCCCTGAGCACTGCCAAGTGTGTCCTGAAAACAAAGAAAAACAAAGGGAAAGAACCTAGGGTCCAAAAGTAGAGAGGCCAGAAGCACAAATACTCTCTGGAGTGTTCTCTTTGACAAATTCTTCTCAGATGTGTGGCCTCACACTCAATCTGATACACAGTCACACTAGTCACATCTGTTATGCACACTAATACACATACCTGATACACCGGCACTATGCCTGATATACACACTCACATATGGTATACACACATCTGATCCACACTCACACACTAATATCTGATATACACATCCCACACTCACATCTTATACACACTTGCACATATCTGATATAAACACTCTCATACTCTGACATATATTCATACCCACCTTCTCTCTGACACCCACTCACATACGTAGACCCACGGAAATATAATTTATACCATTCAAGTTCAATGGATTAACTAAACTAGATAAATGAGCCCATCACACCCAAAGTCTGACATTTAGTCACACACACTCAGAACCCCACTCACACATACTCCCACCCCAAACACACACTCACACTCTGAGACACACCCAAACATACTCATCCTCATTCCTAAAGATCTAAATTCAAATAGACACGCTCACATCCTCCTTAGAGATATGCATCTCCACGCCCTCATATGTATGGACACATATCCACACCCCTACCTACATACCCTGTTACACATGTACACACACAAGCACACATACCACTCACATCCCTAATCACTCAAAGGCACACACTAGCACATACTCTGACATAAAGGCACACTTACATTCCTGCTCAGTCATGCACACATTCTGACTCATGATCACACATATCACTCACACACACATCCTCATTCACTCATAAATACACACAAGTCCACACTCTGATACAAGAGCAGATACTCACTTTCCCACTTATTCATAGACACACACCGATACAAAATTACACACTCAGACATTCACTCGCAAGCCTCAAACTAGTGGCAGGATAGAGCTCAGGGGGTCTGCAGAGGGGCAAAATGTTTAAAAGATGCAATGGGCCTGTCCCCAAGAGTTTTCCATATGAGCCACACCAGCAGACCTGGAAAGGGCTGAGTCAAGTGCAGAGCCCAGGAATCAATGGATGGGCCAGATGGGGGGGGGGTGCTAGGGAGAGAATAGATCCCCCCAACAATCTTCTCAGGTACAAGGGTGCAACACTCAAAGGAAAACTGCATTTTCTGGTCCTACTTCTCATGGCAAGGCTGAGAGCTTTGTGACTGTGTTTTTGCCAAAAGCTGGTAGGGTCAGGCCCAGCTGGGCATCAGCCAAGGCTCCTGCATCTTCAGCTGTAGCCATCTTCAGCTGCGACCATTTGGGCAGGTTTAGACCATGGTGTTCCTGTCCCCAGACACCCGTTTAGCTCATGTTCAGAGGGTGGCAATTTCTGTGAGGGGCCCTACAGTTGTACAAGGGACAGTGAACTCAGGTCGATATTTTGGAGCTTTGTTCTTTGTCTGTCTTGCTCCATGAAGCCCATGATATACTTGTAGAGATGTCACTTAATGGATATAACCTAGGATTATGTATACATCAATTACCCTTTCTTACACATGTTGGAAGTTTGAATTGATTGAAAAATGGGAAAAATGCAACAAAGAACATTTATGAATGAGTGAGTATAAATGTCATCTTTTCAAAGAACAGTGGTCTAGAGGGAAAAAGCCCAGAGGAATGATTTATACAATTTCAATCCAATGGATTAGCTGGACTGAATAAACGAGCCCCCAGCAGGATAGCATCATAGAGCAGAACGTGCTCAGTAAATATTTGATGATGAAAATGTGTTGCTGTTTTTCTGGCAAAAATGTGTGAAGTAGCTAAGCTAGATGGATATTATACTCCACATGGGCATGGCTTTGCCACTCAAAATTAATCTGTTCCAAATATTTCCCCAAGTTATCAGAGACTTCTGAAGGGATCATGTAATGACAGCCACAATTCAACACTTCCAGGAAATAAAAATTTGACTCCAATTAAGAGATGTAAAATTCAATAAACCCAAAAATTTAAAAGGCATTTAAATAAATGCAGACTAATCCCTCAAGCAAATCAGTTGAGGATTAGGGGATGGTCTTGTGACAACTTAGAGATATTTAAGAAAAGGTCTATAAGAGAATCAGACACCTACCAAAAATCCCTGCATGAAAATTTAAAAAAAAATCCATTTCTGGGGTTATTTGGTATTGCTGTGATTTTTCTTTCTTTGCAATACCAGCTTTGTTTTATTAAAATATGATATCATAGAATTATGTCCATGTTCAAACTCCTCATGCTTTTCCAGAGTGGGAATGGGAACATGGGGTATAAAATCGGGGCTGAAGTGATAATACAGCAAGTAGGATGTTTGCCTTGCACTTGCCTGACCCAATATCCCATGTGATCCCCTGAGCCTGCAAGGAATAATTTCTGATAGAGCCAGGAGTAACCCCTGAGCGCTGCTGTATGTGGCCCCCAAACCAAAAATAAATGAATGCATAAGTTATGCTAAAATCTAAAAACATGCAAGTATAGAATATACTTCCTAAGAAAAAAGTGGGGCTCAGGGAAGTGGGGGTCTCCTGCCCACAGTTTCCCACATTGGGGTGGTCAACAGTGCCAGAAATTTCTCTGCCCTTATCTATCTCAGAAGGTTCTTAAAAGGGACACACATAGGGCAGAGTTGCTGCTTGGCTATTTTTCTGCTCATCTTAACTTCTTGGTAGCCAAAAGGGTGATGAATGAGGTAGAGTGAGTTCCTTGTGAAAAAAGGACCCAGCAATCAGCTCAAACCTGAACAGAGTTTGCAGAGGGTGACCCTCTCTCCCTTTACCCAGCACTTGTGACCCAGGAACTTTACTACCTTTTTCTGCAGAAGAGCTACTGGGTGGGGCTGGCACTGGAGGCAGCGTTGGCAAAGTTCAGAAGGTGGTCACAAGAGAAGGCTCATGGGGAAGGTGTCTGTGTTTGAGGGATTTGGGGGTGGGGGTCCTATGGATCTTTCCTGACACTACTAACTTTATCAGCCACCTGCCAGACTTCACAGATGGTCCCTGTGTGCAAAAAGGAAAAACCATTTCATGTTACTGGAAATGCTGTCAAATCTCATTTTCCGAAGTTTCTCCAGTGCTCCAGTGGAGAGGTTCAGAGTGGATGAGGGTGACCTCAGGTATTGGGAAGGGGTGGGGGTGCTGACCACCCACACATATTTTCTCTTCAGCAGGATCACAGGATCCCAAAGTGTGGACTGGACCAAACAAACCCTGGGAGCGCTGGAGTGAAGAATCTAGGGGCTGAGAGTAGTAGCCTGGGGTGCCACTGGGGGGCGCTTTCTGCTCGTTCATGTAAGCAAGGAAGAGTTCTAGGGGGTTCCAAGTGAAATTTTTTTTTCCTGAAAAGGGGTCAGTTGCGCCAATTTGTTGGGAAATCTCTAGCCTTAGACATCTGGTCAACCGAATTGTGCCTATAGCTCACAGCAGTCCACCAGGCATAACTGTTACTTAGCTCAGGAGGGTGATGTGCCTTGCTCACCATCCCACCCTATTCTGGCCCATCAATGGCTCCTTTCTCTGCACATTCAGGACTTGAATGTTCTGGGCAGGAGGTTCTTCTAGACTTATCATCGGTTGTGACCCACCCTGAAAGAACCTAATTAATTTCCTGCTTTGTGCCTCCCCAACTCCCATGGTGGTCTGGAGAAATGATCTAGGAGATACTTCAGCCAATAGGTTGTCCATGCTAAAAGGAGAATCATCTTGGGGAATTTGAAAGGTTGGGGGGGGGGGGATATCAACTGTCACAAAAGCCAAAAGCCTTGCTTGCTCCCTGCAGAGTTGTTTTTGCACAATTCAGTGATGGCAGGAAACCGGATTATAGGCCGGAGATGAAGAAGAGGCGTCATCAGTGACTTCGGGATGAGCCTGAGGGAGCTTCTGCCAGATGCCCAGATGTTTCCTCTGGCTCTGGCTCCGCTCTTCGTTTTATCTCTAGTGTTCCCTGGCCAAGTCTTCCACCCCCAGCCCGACAGACACCCTTGAGCCCTCCTCTGAGTAAGTGGGATGCTCAGAGTAGAGGAAGGAGGTGTTGACAACAGCAGCCACGATGCTCCCTCTATGTGGGGTGTGAAAACACCTTCTTATCTGACTCCTCTTTAGAGTAGAATATGGGCTCCCATGTCCAGAAGGGCAGGGCCAGACAGCAGTCTAGTCAAGAGAGAAGAGAGAGGAGAGAGAGAGTGAGTGAGTGAGTGAGTGAGTGAGTGAGTGAGTGAGAGAGAGAGAGAGACAGAGAGAGAGACAGAGAGAGAGACAGAGAGAGAGACAGAGAGAGAAACAGAGAAACTATCTCCCAGGATGGGAAGTGATGAGTGCAGGAGTCAATTCTTTGTCTCAGCTCCGACCTTGTTCCCTTGGCCTGAATGAGCGGATGCTCATTCCTTCAGCCCGCCAAAGGCTGCTGCGTGCTTGTTGGCTTCTGTTGCTTGTTGTTGTGGAACTTCTTCATCTCACTGGCACCCGGATTTATCTCAGGAGTCAACTCACAGGGAAAAGGGGAAGATAACAAGGCTCCCCCGTAGGCCTTCCTCCACCCCACCCCCAGCCCGTACTGACAGATTTACACAGGTGTCTGTCATCTATGACTCATTGGCTTTGAATGAAACAGACACTTGGAAGGGAAGATCGAGGCCAGATTCCCAAGATTTTCCATCCTAACTGGAAACCTAGCAGGAAAAAGGGGGCCCTCCAAAGATTCATCTCACTTCACATGACCATGTGGACTTTTACATATGTCCTTTGGAGCCATCAAGAACTAAGGTGATGGCTCAGCAGTTCTTCCTGGCTTTTTCTGTCAGCTGCTCACTCCATCCCTTCCTTCCTTTTTGGTCACCTGGGTCTTGGGGCTCTGGGCTCTGGGCTCATGCCAGTCACTGTGCTCCTGAGTCCCAGCAAGACCCCAGGAATGGTCCTGTGGCTTCCTCACTGTGGGGGCTGCTTTTCTCTCCCTTGAAATGTCTAGTTCACTGTCTTGGAAAGAACATTTTGGAATTTGTAAGAATGAATTAGCCACTGTTGAACTTCCAGGGTTAGGAGGAGCCAGGGTCTTGCAGGATGTGTACTGACCAAGAGCTTTGGTGGGGATAAGAACCCAATCGTGGAGATCCTCCCTATCCAAGAGGCTGAAACACTAGGTCAAGGTGTGACTACTGGCCCTTCCTTCCTGCTGTGTCTTGGGGTGCATAAATCCTGAGAGGCCTCTTAGCAAGGATTTAGGCCAGTCCTGTGGCTGGAGTCTGCATTCTTGATCTTATTTCACCTGGGTTTAAAAACACCATTACATGCTCGGGTGTATTTAATTAGAGGGCCAGAGATTCTTTCTTCTCCTAAGCATAGAAAACTCAATTTCTTCTTCATTTGCAGCAGACTTTCAGGGGTGCATTGGTGCCCCTCAGTGCATGCTGAGGCCACAGTGTCCCTTCCCAGATGGGAGACCTAAGTGGCACAGGGTTGGCACAGGCTGGATGAACTCACGGTAAAGATAACTCATGATCATGAGAAAAACAACTTTATTTTATGTGAGATCTTATAGAATTTTCTCTCTCATAACTGATAAAGGACAAACCTAGTTGATAGTTGAGATCCCCAGGACCTTGTCACCTAGCAAAGGGTGACCCCTCACACAACTTTCTCCACATATCCTGCTTTAGATTCCCACCAATGAGCTCCAAGTGCTGAGTGAAAGACCATGTGAATCAAAGGTGCTTTGGCCTCATCTTTGCAGGCCTCTGCAAGTCTCCATGTCTGTCTCTGTTAGTCTTTGTATCCATCTCTGTGGGTCTCCATGCCCATTTCTGTAAGTCTCCATGCCTATCTCTGTGGGTCTCTATTCCTCTCTCTATAGGTTTCTGTGTCCAGCCTCAGCTGGCCTTTGCTCCCTAAATGTGACATGACATCAATCCCATCACCTTTTTTTTAAATTTTTTATTTTTAATTATGAGAACAAAGTTGACAAGGTAAAGTTACAGTGGAAGGACAATCACCCATAACATAATTCTCAGAAGTCCCCTTGCTGATGTCTTAACTTTGAACTTTCAGCCAAAGAACATTAAGATAAATAAAACAGAATCCATGTACAATTACTTTTTACCTCAAGTCCCCAGATTGTAACACATTATAATATTTCTTTTTTTTTTTTTTTTTTGGTTTTTGGGCCACACCCGGTGGTGCTCAGGGGTTATTCCTGGCTGTCTGCTCAGAAATAGCTCCTGGCAGGCACGGGGGACCATATGGGACACCGGGATTCGAACCAACCACCTTTGGTCCTGGATCGGCTGCTTGCGAGGCAAACGCCGCTGTGCTATCTCTCTGGGCCCATTATAATATTTCTTAACAGCACACAAGGCAATCTAAAGCCATAAAACTTACATAACTCCTTAAACATTAGAGGCATAGTATTTTTTACATTTCCATGTAAATGCATATTAGCTTAAGTTAACCTCAAATTTTAAATGGTTTTTTTTTTTTTAAGGATTAGAGTCAAAGGAGCACAGTAAAAACGGTGTTAGAGTGGCAATTGTTGTTTGCATAGGCCCACCAAAATATGAGGGGCATGGAAAGGAATAACCTTGGCCTAAATACAAAGAGACCCTATCCCTGAAGTTTCCTGGCATAAGACCAACTCTAGGCTCCAGGCAAGTTAGATCGTCCAATCCAAGACATTGTCCATAGTGCCAACACACTTTTCACACAGTCTCTGTTGTTGGTATCATGTTTCTGTATTAAAGATCCTGGAATCTGCATATCCTACATTGAAGTCAGGATGTGGAGTGTCCTCTCGTTTCACCTCACCATTAAAGGGCAATGCAGGAAGCCCTGTCCTGTAAGCAGGTCGTTGTTGTTAAGTTTTCTCAGTGTTAAGGGAAGTCTCTTTTGAGCAGGTCGATGTTTGAGCAGTGGTAGGGTGTTCCGTGGTAGAGGATTGCTTCCAGGTGATGTTATAGACAATCCCATCACCTTTAAGGTTTGGAAAATCAGACTCCGCTAAAGCTGAATGTGACACTGAAAGCCAAGAATATGGAGATCGGCCCTCACAGAGCACAAACTCACCTAGGGCAGGGACCCACTTCTTAATTTCCCTGGATTCCTCCTAATGCCTGGGGCTTACTCAGGAGCAGGTGCACCCTGTGGGTCTCACTGGCTGCCAAGCCCAGCGCTAAGACACCCGAGCTTAGCTGTCCCCCTGAATCCACGCTGGGGCATCCCTGCCAGAGCTGGCTAGGGAAGGTCTGATGCTATAATTAGATGCCCCGCTTTGGCCCAGCACTCCATGTCCCTGCCTCTTCGGCTGTCTCCACAGTGACGTCATGACCATGTCACTGTCTCTGGGGCATTGTGCTCAGTGGGAGCACTAATCTCTTCCTTTGCACTGCTCCAGTTAGAAACACAGTGTGCTAAGAAAGGAATTTGTGCCCCCCCCCCGAGAAGGAGCACCCCCCAGCCACTTCAACTGCCAGTAAGAGGTGTGGATGTAAGAGAAAGGATGGATCCAGGTACATAGTCTTGCTGCACCTTCACTGCACTGGGGTTAGCCCTGGAAGGGAAAGCTCATACTCATTACTGAGGTCATCAGGTTAATCCTGTTCAAAAAAACTAACCCAGGGGAAGAAAGTTTAGATGGTCAATGGCATTGATCCATTGGTTCTGTGCACAGAAGAGAGTAGCAAATTTTGATAGCTTGGGGTATTGGTTTTTGGAAAAACACTTTCTCTCATGAGGCATCTTCCACATTCAAACATGACTCCTTACTTTTTTTCTTCCTGTGTAAATGCAATCCAGTTTGTTATTCTTAGCCATTTTCTCACGCTGCATGCACCTTATTCCCCAGCCCTTGCCAATTGCAGATGTGTTGGAAATTTTCGAGGGTGTGGGTTGTTAGGTAGACCAGATGGCCTACCACTTTAAATCTACTATTCCCAGTATGTGAAGAAGTGAATTTGTCAAAAGCATCCTTCACAACTAAACTGTTTTAAAATAAATCCCAGCTACAGATATTTTTTCCCCCCAAAATAAACACAGTAGTCAAAAACACCAAGAAATTCTATCATTTAGTGCAACTTTGGATAAAAGTCATCTGGATTGAGGGCTGGAGAGATAGTACAGTGGGAAGGACACTTGCCTTGCACACAACCAGCCTGGGTTTGATTCCTGGCATTTCATATGATTCTTTGAACACTGCTAGGAGTAATTTCTGAGGGAAGATCCAGGAAAAACCTATTGAGCAGCACCAGATATGACCTCCTCACAAAAGAAGCCACAAAGATTGGATCAAGAGATAGAGCAAATGACTGGAGTACAGGATTTGCATGTAGAATGCCTGGGTTGAACACTTGGCTCCATATGGTCCCCCCAACACTCCAGAAGTAGTCCTAGAGTACTGTTGAGTGTGGTCCGAAAATTTAAAAAAAATTTCAAAAAAATAAAAAAAGTCACCTGGATTTTTATATTTATGCGTAAACTTGCCGAGAACACCTCCCTCTGTCCCCTGGACAGGCAGGCACCATACTTGGTCAGCTTATGTTCCAGTGAGAATGACCAAACATCCACTCAGCTTCTCTTCACAACTCTTTGGCCCTACTGCAAGTGGCCATTTTGCAAATTTATCTGAAGGACAGGCACAGCCCCTGCTTTCATCCTCCTTGTACAGTTGAGAAACTGTGGTACAGAAATGTGAACTAACTTTCCCAGACTCCAAGTCAGGACTTTGGCTGCCCAGAGTTTGAGCTTAGGACTGTCTGCTGTACACCATGAAGGTTGTCCATGAAAGGTGGTCTTTCTCAGAGATACCAGTTTCATAGTGCTCTTCCTCAAAGATACAGTCCCCAATACTCAAAGTCAAATCAAACAACAGTTCTGATCAACAAGGGTGTCTGTTCAATCCAATGTTGTCCCCATTGACTCATTGTCTATGGCATCAGACACTCCCAATGTCACAAACATGTCTTTTGTCATGTTTGCTGACCTTTCGTGATTCATTTGACTATCATAACAATGTGAATGAATGAGGGAAGTAGAAAGCCTGTCTCGAGTACAGGTGTAGGGAGTGGGGAAGAGGGAGATCTGGGAAATTGATGGTGGGAATGTTGCACTGGTGAAGGGGGGTGTTCTTTACCTGACTGTGATCAGACAATTATAATCATGTTTGTAATCATGGTGTTTAAATAAAGATAATTATAAAAAAGTATAATTAATATAATTAACAGTATTGTAAACACAGACCTCTATAAAATGATTTAAAAATTAGAATTAGAATTGTATCTGATCCAACAAATGTACTAATGGAAATATAACTAAAGGAATTTCTAAAATAAAAAAAAATAAAAAAATAAAAAAAAGAAAGAAAGTGTTATCCAATGGAATCTTCCCACCAAAGGGGGCCTGTCCTCATTCTGAGCCTACTGTGTCCTGCCCACCTCTGGCCTTCTCCCAGGAGAGATAGAACCCACCTGTACATTAGACTAATTTGCCATTGTCAATGCCATTGGCAGGAGAGTTAAGAAGCAATGTAACATTCATATTCCTCTTTAACCAATGTTCATATTCTGAGGCTAATGATGTGGTTGATTCTGCTTAGTTTTTACATATCCATCACATATTCTCCCTTCAACCCCACCACATTGGTCTTACTCATGTCTCAGGACCCCAGGAATTGCCTCCCTCTGAGAATGGTTTTCTTGACCTCTCTTTGCTGGTGCAGAGCATCATCCTGGATTTCCTTTCACCAACATCTGGCAGGATCCGCTTTCATGGATTCCTTTTTGTTGTTGTTGTTGTTTAGACAATATACCTAGCAGCACTCAGTGGCTACTCCTAGCTCTGTGCTCAGAAATCACTCCTGACAGGCTCAGGAGACTATAGGAGTACCAGTGAATCAAACCCGGGTCCATCTCAAGTCAGCCACATGCAAGGCAAACTTCCTACCTCTGTTCTATTGCTCCAGTCCTCTCTTTCATGGATTCTTTGTCCACCTTTTCTTTATTGTTGACAAGCTCCAGTGTTACACCTTGTTTTACCCAAAACAAAGATCATCCCTGGTTCTTTTGTATCTGTTTGTTTACAACTCAGTTTCACCCCAAAACAAAGATTGTCTTACATGTAAACCTGGATGGGACTGGATAGCTTGAATTATCTATCCTTACTCTGACCTTACTTCCCCACCCGGGGGTGGTCTCTGTACTCAACAAAAATGACAATTCTGGCAGGCAGCTCTCTCCATATGAGGTAGAAGATTGCCAGACTACACATGTTTACCCTTAGCTTGGTTTGGATTATTTCATGCATAACCCTGCTTCAGACCCATTTGCCTTGGGTTTGAAATATGGTGTGTAGGGTGAATTTATACCCAAGAAGATTTTTGGAGTGAAATTGGCTTGTAATTGACTCAATTGGTTTGTAAATACATCATTATTCTACCCTCACCTCTGCTGATAATCTTGCTGGGAACAGAGTTCTGGGTTGGAAATGTCTCCCCATCCCCACCCTGGCAGAATTTCCCAGCATAACCCCTTACTTGAGAGCATTAAGGAGGGGTCCTTGATCCTTCCTAAGAAGTCCATGTCCTGTTTCTCCTTATAAGGGTGTTCTTGTCCCCTATGTTCTCTAACCTCTAAAACAGGAGGCCTTGGCTCAGCTCATCTTCCTTGTTATTCTCAGTACCCTGACATCTGGAGCCCCATCTGGAAAGCACAAGTTCGTCAATGAAGGAAAATGGTTTGATAGTTGTGGAAATGAATAGACTATGAGAAAATGTTTCTCAGAAGATGAGACTGGACTTCTTAGTTCTTCATGGGAAACAACACACACACATACACACATATACACACATATGTTTATTTATCTTTCCTTTGCCAGGATCTTCACTCCAGCTCCTGTACTTGTTAATTTGATACTCTAGTGTTTTTAGTAGAATCTCCTGGGAAGTTTTAGATTCAGAATGTGATTTTTATGGCCATCCTTCTCACAGGTATGGGGCAGATGCATGAGGATGGCTTGCCTCCATGGATGGACTCCCTGTTCACAGAGGGGCTCCAGGCAGTCCCAGGACCCTCAACTCTAGTTCCTGGGTGGAGGTGGGCAAGTTTTCGTGGCACCTGTAGAGAATCTCTCCCTGCAGCAAGGAGCCGCTGTGTGCCCAAATATGGGATGCTTTTCTGCAAGCTGCTTCTGCAAGTGGAACTGTCTCTGCCACCTGATCAGTGGCCAGGAAAGCACTGAGCCGACCTGGCATGTTATTTCATCTGCCTGCCTCTTTGGCAATGCCCCCATCCAGGCTCTAATCCCCTTGCTCAAGAAAGCACGTGTGATGCTGCTTAGGTTTCCCGACTGGGGACAGTCATTATATATTCGTCACTTTATATGTTTAATTATAAACAAAGGAAATATATAAAGAGACTCATGGACACGTGACCACTTGAGCAAACATCTTACTCTGGTCCATCCTGCCCTCCCTAGGATGCAGAGGTGTCTCAGGCATGGAGGATGAGGAGGGTTCTACCCTGAACACACTTTGCTCACATCAATGGCTCGTGTTGGGGGCAGGAGAGCAAATGCTAATGTAATGTCCTCACTTCCACCATGCTCACCCTTGCACTCTCTCAGGCCTGCCACTGTTGTTTTTTTTTTTTAATTTTTTTAATTTTTTATTTTTAATTATGAGAACAAAGATGCAAAGAAAGAGGACAAGGTAAAGTTACAGTGGAAGGACAATCACCTATAACATAATTCTCAGAAGAAGTCCCCTTTCTGATATCTTAACTTTGAACTTTCAGCCAAAGAACATTAAGATGAATAAAACAGAATCCATGTACAATTACTTTGTCCCTCAAGTCCCCAGATTGTAACACATTATAATATTTCTTAACAGCACACAAGGCAATCTAAAGCCATAAAACTTATGTAACTCCTTAAACATTAGAGGCATAGTATTTTTTACATTTCCATGTACATGTATATTAGCTTAAGTTAACCTCAAATTTTAAATGGGTTTATTTTTTAAGGATTAAAGTCAAAGGAGCACAGTAAAAACGGTGTTAGAGTGGCAATTGTTTGCATAGGCCCACCAAAATATGAGGGGCATGGAAAGGAATAACCTTGGCCTAAATACAAAGAGACCCTATCCCTGAAGTTTCCTGGCATAAGACCAACTCTAGGCTCCAAGCAAGCTAGATCGTCCAATCCAAGACATTGTCTGTAGTAACAACACACTTTTATTTTTCACACAGTCTCTGTTGTTGGTATCATGTTTCTGTATTAAAGATCCTGGAATCTGGGCCGGGCGGTGGCGCTAAAGGTAAGGTGCGCCTGCCTTGCCTGCGCTAGCTTTGGACGGACTGCGGTTCTATCCCCCGTGTCCCATATGGTCCCCCAAGCCAGGAACAACTTCTGAGCGCATAGCCAGGAGTAACCCCTGAGCGTTACCGGGTGTGGCCCAAAAACCAAAAAAAAAAAAAAAAAGATCCTGGAATCTGCATATCCTACATTGAAGTCAGGATGTGGAGCACCCTCTCGTTTCACCTCACAATTAAAGGGCAATGCAGGGAGAGGCCTGCCACTGTTTTAATGATTTGAGCACCACCCCCACTGTTTCATAGGGCTTTATGCTCCTGGCTTTTTTTTTTTAATTTACTATTTTTAAATAGTGAATAGGGATTTTTAAATGAACACAATTATTTAACTGTTATAATTAGTTTACATTGGAGTTAATATGCATAGATGTATACATATATTTATATACCTTCCCTTCTATCCATCTATCTTCCTACCCATAAGCCATCCACCCTCTCAATGATATAATCCATCCATCCATCTGTTCATACCCATCCATCCATTATTCATTTACCTACCTACCCACCCATCTTTCTATCTGCCATCTATCCATCATCCATCCATTAGTTTACCCATTCTTTTTTTTTTTTTTTTTGGTTTTTGGGCCACACCCGGTAACGCTCAGGGGTTACTCCTGGCTATGCCCTCAGAAGTTGTTCCTAGCTTGGGGGACCATATGGGACGCCGGGGGATCGAACTGTGGTCCGTCCAAGGCAAGGCAGCACCTTACCTCTTGCGCCACCGCCCGGCCCCAACATCATCCATCTTTTTAACCACCCACCCATTCATGCATTTGTCCATCCACCCATCCATCCATCCATCCATCCAACCATCATCCATTCATTCATCCATCTATCCTTCCTTTCATATATCCATCTGTTTGTCCCTCCATTCTATCTATCCATCTATTTGTTTGTGTGCCCATCCAACCATCAATATATCCACCTGTCCATTCATTTGAACATCTACCCATCCGTCAATTTGTCCATCCACCCATCATCCATCAATGGGTGGCTATTTGTCTATTCATCTATCTATCTACTCATTCATCCACCTATACAACCACCTGGTCAAAGTATAAAACTTGGGGCACCCTACTAATGGGTACAGAGAAAAAGGGGATTTGGAGGTCAAAGAAATGTATATGGATTCTCATATGCATCAGATTGATTCTGTAAAGATTTGGTCACCTGACTCAGGACAGGGCAGTGACAAATTTCCAGAGGTTAAAAAAAAAGAAAATTCAACAGGCATTTTTCTTAATTATACATAAAATCAAGTCAGTTTCCAATGTTTTACTGACTCTCTTTAATCCTATGAAGTGCCTGTTCACCTTATTGTTCTAGAGCAGTAGTTGGCAACCTGCTGCTTGTGAGCCACATCTGGCTCTTACACTTTTAATTTGGCTCTTCTGTGTGCCAGGCGGCCGCTCCAGGAGTCAGGACTCTGCTCTTAGCCTCTGTCAGTGTGCGCCCCATGTGCAGCTCTGGTGGCCGGCTCCAAGAGTGTAAAATGATACCCAGTATCATTCCCAAACAAAGGTGTTCCCCCAAAGTCATCCTTTCTTTGATATATAAAAGCCCACTGAAATGTACTTTTGTCTCTCTCTCTCTCTCTCTCTTGACCTGAAGCCTCCTGGTATTGGGAATTGGTTTTAATAAAGAAAAAGGTGTTCTAGCTTTTTGGGCTCGAGGCAGAGAGTACAAGGTAAAAGGCCATAGATTCCATGATTATCCTTTCCTGACTAGCTTGGTTTATTATTTCTTTCCTGCTACCAGGTTGGGTGGAGTTTAGAAATACAGTGCCTGGAGTGATCTTAAAACACATATTTTATTTTGCACAAGCGTGGGCATCTTCCATGAAGGGATTCTCAACCCAGAGTTTTCTTTTCCGTGAATTTTCATGTTCAGAGTACTAATGATTAAACTGTGAGCTAATGGCCTTAAATGCTGTTTTTCATATTGATTATGACTTTCTGCATAATATAAATGCCAATCAAAAATTTTTTACAAGAGTGGAAACATTTCAATATCTCCTTCTCAGACACAGCTATCCCAGAATCAGATTCTTTTTTGAACACATCCAACTTATGTTTCACTGTAAAAACTACTTGTGAAACTCCCCTACAAGTAGAGAAAATAGAGAAAATGAACAATGTCTGCCTAATACACAAGCTTGGCTACCCATTCCTTGTCCAACTGGGGCTGTACAAAGTCAGAGTTCTGCTCTCACAGGAACTGCACTACTTCTTCCCTCTTGCCAACAAGGCGAGAGAGCATCCTTCCCCTGAACAGCCACTTCACTTCCTCATGGAGAAGATGCTAGTAGTGAGCATCCATACTCTCACCCAGGGTGGTGAATAGCCTGGATTTGATCACAATTGTGAATTTCACAAATTATCTTTACTGTGTCATCTGTCACAGAGTTTAGTTTTTAGTTCAGCAGGAAGTTTTTTTGAATTCAGTCTATCATACAATCAGTGGATACAATGTTCGGTGTGCAACTTCTGTTTTTTGTGACTACACAAAAACACTGAGCCATGAACAGTGCATCATCTGTACATACATCAACACATCAGGTTATTATTCTGAGTGAAATGAGTGAGGAGAGGTGTAGACACAAAATAATCATTTGTGGCATATAAGAATAATAAATGGCAATATGGTAATAATATCTAGAGAAAATAGGGATGAGGGACAGGAGGACTAGTCCATGATAGGAAGCTTGCCATAAAAAATGGTGAGATCTGTTAGAATACAGAAAGGTACATTATGACATTGATAGTTGGAACTTATCACTCTGGACAAGAACTGGATGCTGAAAATGGATAAGTGACATGCATGGTACCCTTTAATTAACAAAATTTCAAACCATGGTGTCATAAAGAAAATTTTGCAAACCTCAGTGTCATAAAGGAAAAGAGAGATAGAGAGAAAAAAGCAAAATGCCTGCCCCTGACATAGGCAGAGGAGGGTGAAGGGGAAGGTAACAAGGGACATTGGTGGTGGAGAAAGTGCACTGGTGAAGGGTGGTGTACATTCTATGATTGAAACTCAAGTATGAATAATTTTGTAACAAATATGCTTAAAATTATTTTTAGAATGTTTCAGGCACTCATCATAATTCCTTTATGATATGATGTCATATGCCTTTAACAAAGTGCCGTTTTTGTTTTTGTGTGTATTTTAGTTTGGTTTCTTGCAGCACACATTAAAGTATCAATAGATTTTTTTTTCCTTTCAGTGAAATCACTACTTTTCTCTGGAACACTGTTCTTGCTTTTAAAGATTGTTAAAAGGTTTTTCTCTTTTACCTGTTTCATCTCCATATTGTAGGGTTTCAAATTTTCAACACATTTTGGTTATAAAGAGGAAACATTTTTAAATATTTTGCTTCCTTATTATCAGAAATCAAAGCATTTTTCCTTGAGAAGGGTGTTCACTATCCAGAATTAACAAATGATCAGTGGATTCAAAAACAGTATTTCATTGTGGATGTTACTTTACATCTAAATCAGCTTAATCATAAACTACAGGGGGAAAGGAAACACAATTTTTTCGATGTTAGAAGAAGTTATTTTGTTTGAAAACAAATTATCTGTTTTTGATCAAGATTTTGACAGAGAAACTTTGATTCACTTTCCAAGCCTGCTGAAACATCGCCAAGAAAATAATTCTGATATTGAGATTACCTATTTTAAAACAGCACTTTTAAATATGAGGGAAGCTTTTCTCAAGAGGTTTCAGAATTTCAGAAACAGCAAAGCGACATTGGCCTTTGGTAAAAAAAAAAAAAAACCTTTGGATGCCACTGTAATTGAATTAAATTTTTCTCCCTTTAATATTGACATTGGCAACTTTGAAATGCAATTGCTGGATTTAAAACAAACAAACAAACAAAAAAAAACAACAAAGAACTGTGGAGCTCGAAATTTGAACGTCTTTGTGCTAATTTAAAAAGTTTGGAGAAGGGGCCGGCAAGGTGGTGCTAGAGGTAAGGTTTCTGCCTTGCAAGCGCTAGCCAAGGAAGGACCGAGGTTCGATCCCCTGGCTTCCTATATGGTCCCCCCAAGCCAGGGGCAATTTCAGAGCGCTTAGCCAGGAGTAACCCCTGAGCATCAAATGGGTGTGGCCCGAAAAACAAAACAAAAAGAAAAAATAAAAGTTTGGAGAAACACAAATGTGAATTTAGTTCACAGCACAAGTGGTCTGCTTTAAAGACCTGGAGAAGGAAGATATGTTGATTTTTTTTGGGGGGGGGTCACACCCGGCAGTGCTTAGGGGTCACTCCTGTCTGTCTGCTCAGAAATAGCTCCTGGCAGGCACAGGGGACCATATGGGACACGGGGATTCGAACCAACCACCTTTTTTTTTTTTTTTTTTTTTTTTTTTTTTTTTTTGGTTTTTGGGCCACACCCGTTTGACGCTCAGGGGTTACTCCTGGCTATGCGCTCAGAAATCGCCCCTGGCTTGGGGGGACCATATGGGACACCGGGGGATTGAACCGAGGTCCATCCGCTTGCAAGGCAGACACCTAACCTGTAGTGCCACCTTCCCGGCCCCGAACCAATCACCTTTGGTCCTGGATCGGCTGCTTGCAAGGCAAACGCCACTGTGCTATCTCTCCGGGCCCGATTTTTAATACCTGGAATAGTATTCCTGATTCATATAATCAACTAAAAAAGCTAGCGTTTGCTGTTCTTTCCTTGTTTGGGTCTACATATTTATGTGAACAATCATTTTCAAGTATGAATCTTATCAAGAGTAAATTGAGAAATCGTCTCACCGATTAGAACCTGGAATTGTGCCTAAAATTAAAAACAACAACATACAAACCTGACTTATTCAAACTATCCAAGGAAATGCAAGGCCAATGTTCATATTAGTGTTTGTGACTTTGTCAGTCATTGTCAGGATGTAATTTTCTCTACATTGTAAAGCAAATTTTATGGAATTTAACGTTATCGATAAATAATATCGTTCTAAAGTTTTTGTTTTATTAGTCGTGTTATTTGTATCCTCCCGACCTATGTGGATACTTGCATACAGAACATTCTCAATAAAAACTTATTGAAACTAAAAACAGTACCATCCTATGTATTTTCGGTTTTAAAAATGTGGCTCTCGGGGCTGGAGAGATAGCATGGGGGTAAGGCATTTGCCTCTCATGCAGAAGGTCGGTGGTTTGAATCCCGGCATCCCATATGGTCCCCTGAGCCTGCCAGGAACGATTTCTGAGCATAAAACCAGGAGTAACCCCTGAGCGCTGCCTGGTGTGACCCCCAAAATGTGGCTCTCAAAATAAATTTTAATCATGGTTTTTGCCAAGATTTGGCTCAGTTGAAAAAAAGGTTGCCAACTACTGATCTAGGGGATTGATTCATGTAAACATTTGATCAATTCGTCTAGTTCTTATTTCTTAGTTTTTATTCTTAGTTCCTGTTCTTACTTTATTCTCAGTTTTCATTTCTTTATCTCCCATTCATATTTTCTTTCTTAGTTCTTATTTCTCAGAGTTTTTAAGACATGAGTTATTGGTATTTGGGGAATCCCAGTACTTCGTCAACTATTTTGCAGGCTTTGATTTTACTTTACTTTTGTTGTTGTTCTTTGAAGAGTGTTTATACAAAGACACCACATCATATGGACTTGAGTGTAATGTTACTTCCAAGTTTTCTTTAATACTGAGACCTCTTAGAACCAATCAGATCCCCCTGGGCTCCTTCCAAAATTCTTTTCCAGTTTCTCCAATTTTCCTGGCACAACCACGAAGGAAATGAATGACCTGACGTGACTTCGGTAGCAGATGGTGAGGTGTGGGTGTGAGAACAGAGGGAGGAAGGCACAAGGTGGCCCAGCCTTGTGTTGGATACTCCACAGACACCACCACACGCAGAGCCACAAGATTTCCCGTTACAAATAAAAAGATTGTGGACCAGGAACCAGCAAGACTGACCTGGTCAGAGCTGAGTGGAGCTGGAGTTTCAGAGAGGAAGCACCGGCCTTGCAGCTGTTTTTCTCCCAAGCCAGGGGACTCACTCAGTGGCTTGCAAACCCGGGTTCTACTTGCTCCCAGGGTGCAAGAGGATTAAGCCACTTGAAAGAAACCCAATTGCCTTCGAGATGCACTTATGCATTTGTGATGCTTTCGTGTGTGTGTGTGTGTGTGTGTGTGTGTGTGTGTGTGTGTGTGTGTGTGTGTGTGTGTGTGTTTCTCTCTGTGTTCACGCGCCAGTTTCTTGTCCCTTTGCGCCATCTACCGGGTGCACTACAAATGACAACAGGATGATGAGGTTTGTTTTTCTTCTTCACCTTCTGGATAGACATTTGGCAAAGATGATACTGAAATGTGCCCAACCCAGTTTCTTTATTGTTTCTTTATTGTTTCTTTATAGTTTCTTTATTGTTCTGAGAGGCCCCTCACAATCGAGGGGTCCTTCAAGCACTTTATTCTGCCTTCATCTTGGGGGAAGTCTTTCTATTCTCACCCCAGTTACCTGTGGCTCTACCTAACTGTATTTTGCTCTCTGAAGAAGCTCACCTTCTTTCAGTGGATAAGGAAGGCAGGCTTATTACCACTCTGACTGTGTCCCTGACATTCCCAAGAAAGTCTTTCTTCCCCCTGACTTTCCTGCTTCTGCCGCTTCTCTCGACATAATGATATACATGCTGTAGCAGGCTCATTTGGGTGAAAGGGACTGTTTTTCCATAACATTCCATCCTTCCCTGGTGCATTGTTTAGGGCACACCAAATCTCAGGCTCTCTGCCCCCAGTTCTCCTTCTCAAAATCAGGGCCTGATTTTGAAAAGACCCTCTAGGAAACCTGCTGCTCAGAATCACATTCTGTTTTATTAGGTGATTTCTTCTCAGAGACCTCAGAAAAAATCAATATGCAGAAAACTAGTCAGCCTGGCTATAGGAGAAGGTCAGGGACCAAACCCGCTTT
This sequence comes from Suncus etruscus, assembly GCF_024139225.1. Taxonomy (NCBI): domain Eukaryota; kingdom Metazoa; phylum Chordata; class Mammalia; order Eulipotyphla; family Soricidae; genus Suncus; species Suncus etruscus. Next base: position 46,721,201 of record NC_064850.1, on the reverse strand, counting down.
CTGAAATGTTCTAGCTAGAGAACAGGGCTGTGTCCAGTGTCTGTCTGGGAGATCAGAATAAACACAATAATCTTTGCTGTGCTGTGAGAGATTCCCTTTCACTATCAAATCCATGCTCAATAGCAGCCAGTTAAACTCTTCTTCCTCCTCCTCTTCTTCCTCTTCTTCCTTCTCTTCTCTCTTCCTCTTCTTCTTCCTCTTCCTCCTCCTCATCATAACCATCATCATCTTATTTGCACATTCTTTTATCTGTGAATATCTTGAGTCCAAATTGAGACTGTGAACTTCCGGGTAGAAGCTCATTTTCCACTATTTCCTCGTTCAATCTTAAACTTCCTCAACACTTTGAGTGCTCATGCATTTCTTTTTTTGTTTGTTTGTTTGTTTGTTTGTTTGTTTTGGGCCACACCCAGCGTTGCTCAGGGGTTACTCCTGGCTGTCTGCTCAGAAATCGCTCCTGGCAGGCACAGGGGACCATATGGGACACCGGGATTCGAACCAACCACCTTTGGTCCTGGATTGGCTGCTTGCAAGGCAAACGCCGCTGTGCTATCTCTCCGGGCCCACTCATGCATTTTTTACTCATCAGAATAAGAGGGATGCATCTGTAGAATGCAGAGCTGAGATCAGCTCTTAGATTTCTCTGAACCATTTCAGGCAATAAAAATGTAACCATAAGTGAGAGTTTCAAGCCCTGAAGAATTCCATATTTGGCAAGAAAGGCCAGGGATTAAATTGTTGTGGATCTGGAATGTTCAGAGGTGATAGGAAGGAATATTGAGGCTATAAGCAAAGTTTGTTCACACAGTGGCCTGGAAAGAAAACTAGAGTGTAAGTTTTATTCTTTGATTGATTTTGATGGCAGTCTCAGGGTTTACTCAAGACACTGTGCTCAGGGATTACTCTTTATGGGCTCAAGGGAACCATATTGGGTACTAGGTATCGAATCTGAGTTGTTTGGGTCTGTGACATGCAAAGAAAGTCCCTTACCCTTCATACTATTGCTCTGACCTGAGATTTCAAGTTCTACATGTCCTAAGTTTCAAGGTGGTAGGTAACTAATATTTTTTTCAATTTTACTAATGTTATCTTGCTGCTTGTTTTACATTTAATTTACTTCTTGTTTTTGGTGAGGTCAAAGAGTTTTATTTCAAGAAACATAAGGAAAGAGAGAGGGAGACGGATGTGTTCCAGAGAGAAGCTGCATTCATTTTTAAATCTTGAGATCTGCCCTGCTTCTATCTTGCTCTGCTTTTATCTTGAAGGGCTCTTATCTACTAAAATGCGAGTTTTAAGTTGGTGCCAGAATTAGCTGGGGAATGTGTGGACTCTGATAAGCAGGTGGCACTGGACACGCCTCTTTGTCTGCTCTGTCCCCTCTGGAGAGGAGTGCGACTCCATTTCCCCATTGCTAAATAAAGCCCCCTTCCCCCTGAAACCAGCCCTATTTCGAGGGAAATAAAATCCGCCCGACACTGATTCTTTTACACTCGACTCATCAGAATCTTCTTTCGTAAGAGCAACTTGATAGTGAAGAAAGGCCCCAGACCAGGATTCTTGAAGCAGGAGGCCACATTTTTGTTGCTGCTCTTGCAACTTGAACCAGAAGCTCAAGTTCAAGTTCAGGTTTGGAAATCACCAGCCTGAGTGGGTTGGGAGGCTGTTGAAAGCTGTCCTTCTTCAAATGCCACTGGGGGCTACAGCCACTCAGAGGGAAAGTTTTGAGAGATGGGGACTACCTAATGGCCCAGCCACCCAGGCAAGGTCTTTGGGGGAGAATAAGAGGCAGGGTCAGGGAGTTAAGGGTATATGTGTTAATGAGGACAGAGAGCAAAAGTGAAGTGGGTTTGTGAGCTGATGGCCCAAACTCAGTCATTTGTCATCTATGCCTGGCTGCTTACCAGAGCCAGTGTTGGGTGCAAACTTGGCACCAACCTGGGGGAAACAAGGGAGCCAGGAGAAGTGATAGGGCAGCTCTGAGCCCTGACTCAGGGGAAGGGAGAATGTGCCTGGGCTGGGGATGATGGCTGAAGAGAGAGCACAGCATTTAAGGTGCTTGCCCAGCACAGGGACGATCTTAATTCAATCCTTGGTACCATGTAGGGTCCCCAAATCTGGCCATGTGTGACCCCTGAACACAGAACCACTCCAAGCAGGGCTCTGGGGGAACAATCTGTGGTTCTGGAGATGGAACCCAGGTCAGCCATGTGCAATGCAAATGCTCTGCCAGCTCTTCTATGACTCCATCACCTCAAATAGAGTCCGAAGTTTTTTTTATTTGTAGGAGTGATGCAAGAAGAAGCTTAGCTAGAGCCAGGTCTAGATAGCACCCTTTTATTTGGGGCCAAGAGAATTGTGGGTAGATGTACAGGTTTTAACATCTATGAAATACTCTATAGACACAGCAAGACAAGCAACAGCCCCTAGGAACATGCTGACACTTCAAGGGAGTAAAACCTGGACCAGAAAGGAAATCCAAAAATTCCAATGACCTACCTCAAGGAGAGTCCAGAGATACAGCTTGATGGTGACAAAATCAGGATGAAATCTTTATTTATGTAATTGAACCTGTTTTGTTTGTTTGTTTGTTTTTTGATTTTTGGGTCACACCCGGCAGTGCTCAGAGGTTACTCCTGGGTCTATGCTCAGAAATCGCCCCTGGCAGGCACAGGGGACCTTATGGGATGCCAGGATTCAAACCACTGTCCTTCTGCATGAAAGGCAAACGCCTTACCTCCATGCTATCTCTTTGGCCCCGACCCCATTTTGTTTGGGGCTACAATAAGTTTTGGTCAGGGTTGATTCCTGGCTTTATGCAGTTGGTGCTGACTCCTGGCTCTGTGCTCCTTGGTGGTGGTGCTCTGGGAACCAAATGCGGTGCTGAGGATTGAATCACAGCAAAGTCAAAGGCTTTACTGCTGTGCAGTCTCTCTGGCTCCATTAGTTTTTAAAGTTAATTGACTTGTAGGTTAATCCTTTTATCTGGATTAGAAAGTACCTAAAATAATAAAGATAAAAATAGCCTGACAGTGCAATCTCTGCCCTGACAGGGCAATCTCCACTTGACAGAACAATCATCACCTGACAGAACAATCTCCACCCTGACAGAACAGTCTCTACCCTGACGGCTCAATCTCTACCCTGACAGAACAACCTTCCCCTGACAGAACAATCTCCACTAACAGAGCTACACTGAGAGAGCAGTCTCTACCCTGACAGAATAATCCCTACCCCTGCAGAACAATCTCTACCCTGGCATAATAATCTCCATTCTGACAGAATAATCTCTACCTGACAGAGAACTCTCCACCTGACAGAACAATCTCTACCCTGTGGGTTTTTTTTTTTTTTTTTATCAGTTTTGTGGAACAGTAGGAGTCTACATTCCTAATTCCATTACCCCTACCCTCCATTCCTGCCTGATTATCTCCTGACAAAACAAGATTCTCCCCTGATAGAGAGCAGAAGAAAGGGATTAGGCAAGGGGTCTGGGACAGGAAGTGGGGAGGGAGGAGGTGCTCCAACAGGTGGCACAGATAGTTTTGACCTGAGACCACCCCCAGGTTCTCAAAGGACAAGGGAAGAGAAGGTTCGTGGGTCCTGCCTGGCCTCATTTCCTGCCGTCTGCAGGGAACGACCATTAGCCTTACAAGAGGTGCTGAGCCTGGTCTGTGTCAAACAAAGGCCTGAATGAGCCCAGATAGAGCTACTCCAGGAAGCTTGTGAGTTCGGTGGGCAGACTCCCCCCTGTCCTCAAGAAGGGGCTCATTAAACAGCACTAAAGCTCAGCCCTGGCTCTGTTTACTGCGAGTAAACGGCACAAACCCTACAAAGCCAGTTGCTGCGAGAGGAAAGTCCAGCCTGTGTACCAACCCCAGTCCTGGAACTGGAATGTTTAATTCATAAAGTAAATGATAAGAGATGACTCGTACAAGTAGCTGCGCTGTCCTTAAAATTATTCTTTAACCGAGCAAAAGTTTTTTGACCTTAGGAGAAAATGCTTGCTTCGAGCTATGACTAGAAAGAGAACTCCTTCTTTCTCTGTTGTGTTAAGAATCTTTTCTTCTTATAAAGAAGGCACCACCGTGATTTATAACTGTCATGAAAGCCTGGAATCCTTTTGAGGTGAAGCTACTCAGCTATTCAACTTTTACTACAGAAACTTTGAAATTCAAAAAGAAAAAATAATGTAAGTTTTTGAAGGACATGTGTTGCTGTAGGTGATCCGGTTAATTAAAAGTGATTGCCTGCTAGGAAATCAGACTTTAAAAAGTTTCATGCATTTATTAGATCCCCGAAGGGATCTTTGTATGCAGGGAGCTTGACTTCCCATTTATACCATTTTTGTCTCATCTGCTCCAAGACTCAGTCGCTGTCTCTCCCCTAGCTGGACCGGCCCTGTTTGCATGCCTGTGTGTTTTGGCTAATTGCTGAAGTGAAAACACATCCAAATGCAGCATCAACAGAGGTGTTGGTGGGGGGACTTAGTCTCTAATTCCTTCCCAATTAGGAGCATCTTTCTTCGGCAGATTCCTGTTTTGGGGGAGGTTAGCTGCCTTCTTCCAGGGCACAAGCACATTGTCTGATGGTGTGATACACTCTGCACATGCTTTTGAGCTCTCTGCACACCTGATGTGCATATAAGATGGGCAAATCTAAAAGGCTTTTTTTTTTATTATTATTATTTCAGAGAGGCCCTCCTCCACAGAGACCAGGAACATGTAATTACCCAATAAAACCCACCAGCAAATAATTAATCTTCTCTTGGAACATTTTTTTTTTCCCTTTTAACACACTTTGAAGGTTGATCATGTTTGCTCTGGCTGGGTCTTAATGAGGATTATTATTTAATGGTCCGATTTAGATTCTTTCTTCTGCCTGGCTATTTGGAAACAGGGAGCTTGGACCACATGTGCCTGTAAATTCCACAGTGCCCTGAACCTTGGATTGGAAAAATCAGCGGACCCACACTGAGCTGGTTTAGTGGGGCCGAAGAGGTTTCTCTCTGCCTGGGGTTGGGCGAGCTGTGAACCCCAGGACAGATAGGAGCCCACTAATGGCCTGCTAAGTCTACGGGGTCACACAGAGGGGTTCTCAGACACCCAAAAGCTATTTGCATGCTCCATGCACACATCTGTTTGTACTGTGGGAGTTAGTGGAAGGTAAGCTCTGAGCTGCAGAAGCAGAGGTATATTCCCAGCCCTCCAAAGCCACACACAGTGGCCTTTATTGAGATACTCCAGGGCCAAGACAGGGAAGTGTGAGAAATGAGACCCTCAGGCTGACTGGACTGTACCAGATGAGAAGTGTCCAGAGCTCTACAGCACCTTTAGTACCAGCTTACCTTGAAAGTGCTCTATCAGATGGAGATACTTTAATTTCAGAATTTCTCTCAGCAGGAATTTCTCTCAGTGAGAACTGTAAGTTCTGTCCTCTTTGAGAGAAGAAAGCTTCAGGAGAACCCCTGACCCTCATCATTCATCTTCGATTCCTAACTAGATTCCTTCTAACATCTCAGTCCCATTGCCTTGAGACATTATTCGATGGCTCATCTTCCAACCATTATTAAACATACCACCTGCCTTTGCCAGCTATGATACCCCTTTGTACATTGTGGGTGCTCTGTGCTATCTGTTTATGAGGATGCTGAACCATGTGCATTGGTTTGAGAGCGTTTGATTAGTTGGTGGAGATGGTTGCTCCTAGTTCTTTTTTCCCTAAAGAATGTTCCTGGTTATGCATCTGCGTTTATTTGTGTCTGAAAGTGTTTTACTTTGGACACTGTTTTTAAGGAGTCTACATTAATAGTTGGGCCACTGTTTTCCTCCTGCTGTCATATACAGATAAGGGTTTCCTCTCGTTGATTTGTATTTTCCCAACCTGAAGTCCCTGGCCTCCACACCCTTGGCAATGAGGTCTCTGTTACCCTGTTTCTGTTCAACTCTCCCATCAGCATCACTGGAGAACCTGCCATCTTCTCCTTCATATTTGAATAAGCTCTCCTTGTGCTCCTTGGGATCCAGGCTCAATCCCCTGCCAGCTCTCCAGAAGATGACTAGATTTCTAGATTTAGCTCTCTACCTTTGCTTTTCTGTTTTTGTCTTTGGCCATGCTTGGTTTACATAGGTATTTGCCCACTCCCTATCACTAATTCTTGGACTGCTCAGAGTTAAGAGTCTTCTCTTTTAGCTTTGCATTTCAAGAAAACCCTTTATTTTCCAATGCATCTTCCAAATTCCTCTTCTTATTTATACTGAACACCAGAAGTCACTCACTCAACACATCCCGTCCCTGTGTTTTCTACCTAATCAATCCAGTGCCTTTCAAAAATTTCCCATTGTGTTCTTCTATACTCTCCACATTCTTTCCCATATTCTACCAATATTCTCTTTTCTCCCAGTCCCTGGGGCACTCGTTGCGTCCACTACCCTCATTTCAGGATCAGCTGCTGAGGGTGACAGTAGTTTCCACTGTCTGTGCAACTCACACGTGACCCCCAGGGCCCGCAGGTGTTTCTCAGAGACTCTGTTCTGCTTACACCCCAAAAATGTGTACAGGAAGTTCCCTGGTATGCCCAGTGTGCTAAGTGCTGTGGTGTATACCTGTGTGAGTGCCCATATGTGGGTGGTTTTTGTCATCTATTCATACTCCCTGAATAGTCAGATTCCAGATCTGTGGGTTTACTCATCCCCGGATAGAACTTGGTCCCACGCCAGAGTCTACAGTGGTTAAGTCTATCCAAAGGGTACTCAGCCCCTTTCTTCTTGTCTTAGTTCTCCAAAAGCAACATCACAATGAATTATTCTCAAAACAGACACGGATGCTGTTGTGGGCCTTCTAAATAAACCAGAGAGAAATAGTCATTCATGAAACAGAAAAAGGGGGGCTATTAGGCACCTCATTCAGCTAAATTGACTTGTAAGAAGACCCATTCTTGCTGGAATCCAACATTTATGACATGTCATTGTGGAACTACCAAAACGAAGAAAACAAGAAAATCAAAACAAATGAGAATTTCATTGATTTTACGTCTGCGATACAGGCTTAAGTGAAGACCCAGGGAAAAACATCTTTCATAGTTAGGCCCATTTAGGAGACTGTCAAGGGGATGCTTATGATAATGGAACTCTCAGAGTTGGTTCAAAAAAGGTGTAGAAGCCAGGGATTCTGAAAGGCTGGCTGCATTCTCAGCGTGGGGTTGCAGGCATATCGGAATTGGTTACTAGGAGACCTGACATCGCCTAAGAATGATGACATTCTTCCAAGCACTTCAAAGGATATGCGCTGTGTTTTCTAGAGCCGTCTAAAGATGGAGCACCTTGATAGACAATATAAAAGTTGACCTTAGATTATTCTGAGACATCACAAAGGCAATGCCAGCCAAGCTCTGTTCAAGTCATTAGATTTAATTATGACAAGAGTTGAGTTACACATTGAATAAACAAGACAATAGGAAATCCTCAGATATAAAACAGGTCACAGACTTCACTAGAAAAAGAAGACTGTTAAGATTTGTGCTCTGCATAATTATTTTTATGGCAATATTGGAAGCTTGCTAGTAAGGTCAGAAAAGATTACAAAGCCCTTAAGTTGCTCAAAGTTGGGCTATTTAATTTTTCAAATGCTTAATTTTTTTTAATGAGGAGAAAATAAACCACCAGTGATATATTAAACAAAAAATAACATTTCAAAGGAAATAAAGGAACATGAAACATGAAAAAAAGCTTTGCGTGACTGTGGAGAAACAGATATGACAGGAGAAAACTGATTTGATTAATTTGAGTTTCGTGATGTTTGCTCCATCTTTGTTTTATCTTTAAGATCTCAGCATTGAAAAGTTGGAGAGAGCTTCAATCTGTAGCCTTCTAGATACTTCTCTAGAAACGGTATATTGCAATAAGATGAACTTATAACATTGTCCAATGTTTTCTGAGGCAAAGATAAATTTTACATGAATCATGAATCCATCTTCCTGTTTATTCATGACACATCCAAGGGATGGTGTGTTTTGGCATCTCAGTCTGCTTGGAATGTCCTTTTACTGACAGTTCAACTGAATGCTGTGACAATTTTCCAGCCAGAACTGTATATTAGAAATCACTTCAGAATAAAAATGGCTCAAGAAAGCTCATTATATTTTGCACCATAAAAACTAGATCATTGTGGATATGATTTTTTTGGACCACACCCAGTGATGCTCAGGGGTTACTCCTGGCTACGAGCTCAGAAATCACTCCTGGCTTGGGGGATCCTATGGGACGCCAGAGGATCAAACCTGTGTCCGTCCTAGGTTAGTGCATGCAAGGCTTGCACCACTGCTCCAACCCCATAATTGGGGATTTTGCCGAGAAAGAAAAGAATGAAGAAAATTATGAATAAGAATAGTTAGAAATGGGACCGGGTAGGTGGCGCTGGAGGTAAGGTGTCTGCCTTTCAAGCGCTAGCCAAGGAAGGACCGCGGTTCGATCCCCCGGCATCCCATATGGTCCCCCCAAGCCAGGGGCGATTTCTGAGCGCATAGCCAGGAGTAACCCCTGAGCGTCAAACGGGTGTGGCCCAAAAAACCAAAAAAAAAAAAAAAGAATAGTTAGAAATGCAGTTTGTACTCCTTAGTACCAACCAGATTGTTCAGGTCATGAGTTCAGATATGTGTGATCTGATAATCCATCTCATTATGTGTGTAGATGAACCAGCATTTCACTTGCACCTTCCATAGCTTATTTAGGGAGAAATATTTGTTGTATTAAGAGGCTTAAACGTTTTGCTTTCAAATGTGTATTAGCCTGATTTATTACTTTTGTATTTTAAATCATTCTTCATTTTTATCTTTACCCTTCACCCTAAAGATGCTAGAGGTACCCTGGGTTGGTAGAACTGGTGTTTGGAAATTACCTTTTCTTGAATTAAGTCATTTACAAGAAGTCTCAAAACAGGCCAACTTTTCATTTTCTCCATACTTAGGTACATGATATCTTACAATTTCTTAGGGTTGCTTGGAATATTAACTGAGATGATGATGATGAGAATGGTAGTGATGATGATGGTGATGACAAATGGTCTTGATGGTGGTGACAGCATTGAGGATGATGGTGAGATGGTGATTCTGATGAGGGTGATGATGATGATGGTGATGACAGATGGGGATAGCCCACTGATGATGATGACAATAGTGACGGCCAACACCTACTGTGCATTATTTGTTAACTCCCTTATCATTGCAACACCAGGGGCCAGAGCGGTGGTTTGGAGCAGTAAGGCATCTATCTGCCTTGCAGGCGATAGCCTAGGATGGACCACGGTTCAATCTCCTGGCGTCCCAGATGGTCTCCCAAGCCAGGAGCAATTTCTGAGAGCATAGCCAGGAGTAACCCCTTTGCATCACCGGGTGTGGCCCCCAAAAAACAAAAAACAAAACAAAACACCAATGAAGCAGTACCATTGTTGTTCCCATTTTCATAGGAAGAAAACTGAGTCACCGAGAAGGTAAACTGCCCAAGGCCACAGCTAAGTACAACATATGCTGATGGGCAGAGCATGTTTAAGCACAGAGTCAGACTTTTAAACCACAGAGCACAAAATACTGTCATCATAGTCTAGTTTGGCAGTAAAACTCTTGTCCTCCTCTTTTTTTTAAACCTTATTTATTTAATTATTTTTATTTTTATTTTTTGGTTTTTGGGCCACACCTGGCAGTACTCAGGAGTTACTCCTGGCTATCTGCTCAGAAATAGCCCCTAGCAGGCACGGGAGACCATATGAGATGCCGGGATTTGAACCAATGACCTTCTGCATGAAAGGTAAATGCCTTACCTCCATGCTATCTCTGCGGCCCCTATTTATTTATTTATTAAGCCCCATGATGTCTCAAGAATTTCTCATGAATTCATGATGTAGTTAGAAAAATGTTGAAAATGTCCCATTAGCACCTGGTAAAAACTTTCAGCATGTGACTAGTGACATCAGGAACTTCCCTTCACAGTGTGAGCCACCCAGGGGTGGCTACTGGGAGCCACAAGAAGAGTGTCTCTGCACAGGCACATTTGGAAAATGCCCATCAGCAAGCCCAAAGTGGATGTTTTCCAGGCTAGGGACATCTCAGAGCACTTTGCATGTGAATATGCCCTGTGACCTCTGCAGGTCATTGAATTAATCCAATACCTACATTTTCTCCAGAACATACTTTGGGGGGAATTGGGACTTTGCAGCAACACTTCATACTTCTTGGTTTTTCCTTCCCCAATGATCCTAGTGGTTGGAAAAGCAAAGGGTACAAAGACATAAGGACCACAGGGACTCTTAGGCTGAGAGGGGAGCACCCGACTCCTCCCCAGCTTCCCAATGGCTCTCTGTCCCCATAGATTCCCCCAAGAACAAGAAGGGAACAATTTTTCCTCTGTGTGTGTGTGTGTGTGTGTGTGTGTGTGTGTGTGTGTGTGCGCGCGTATGTGCATGTGTGTGTGGAGCTGGCCCTGGTGCTTCTGAACGGCGCAAAGGCTTACACCGAATTAAAGAGCACATGAGCGGAGATAAAAGAGCGTGCTCAGAGATCAAATGGGGCATTTGTATAGAACTTGATTCCAAGTGGACACAAATGCATCCATTCTTCAGAATTAGAGGTGAATCAAAGGAAAATTACATCCACCGAGATAAAGCAGCCGCTGGCCGCCCACCCCACACCAACACCCAGCTTTGAAGCTGCCGCCCCGGCATGCAGAAGGGCCAGATGTGACAGGTGGCAGCCCAGCCGTTCCAGAGCCACATCTGGAGGGCGTAAATCTGTCTCCTGGGAAATGAAGATGTGCACAAGGAGGTGG